>NW_027254765.1:100000-105000 GCF_044704955.1 Pristiophorus japonicus
TATATATATATATCTGTGTGTGTGTCTATATATATTTATATATATCTGTGTGTGTGTGTGTCGATATATATTTATATATATCTGAGTGTGTGTGTGTCTATATATTTATATATATCTGTGTGTGTGTGTCTATATATATTTTTATATATCTGTGTGTGTGTGTATATATATTTATATATATATATCTGTGTGTGTGTGTCTATATATATTTATATATATCTGTGTGTATGTCGATATATATTTATATATATCTGTGTGTGTGTGTCTATATATATTTATATATATCTGTGTGTGTGTGTCGATATATATTTATATATATCTGTGTGTGTGTCTATATATATTTATATATATATATATATCTGTGTGTGTGTGTGTGTCTATATATATTTATATATATCTGTGTGTATGTGTCTATATATATTTATATATATCTGTGTGTGTGTGTCGATATATATTTATATATATCTGTGTTTGTGTCTATATATATTTATATTTTTATATATATCTGTGTTTGTGTGTCTATATATATTTATATATATCTGTGTGTGTGTTTCCACATATATTTATATATATCTGTGTGTGTGTATATATATTTGTATATATCTGTGTGTGTGTGTCTATATATATTTATATATATCTGTGTGTGTGTGTCGATATATATTTATATATATCTGTGTGTGTGTCTATATATATTTAAATATATCTGTGTGTGTGTGTGTGTGTGTGTCTATATATATGTATAGATATCTGTGTGTGTGACTATATATATTTATATATTTCTGTGTGTGTGTCGATATATATTTATATATGTCTGTGTGTGTCTATATATATTTATATATATCTGTGCGTGTGTCTATATTTATATATATTTATCTGTGTGTGTGTGTCTATATATTTATATATATATCTGTGTCAGCGTGTGTCTATATATATTTATATATATCTGTGTGTGTGTCTCTATATATTTATATATATCTGTGTGTGTGTCTATATATATTTATATATATCTGTGTGTGTGTCTATATATATTTATATATATATCTGTGTGTGTGTCTATATATATTTATATATATCTGTGTGTGCGTGTCTATACATATTTATCGATACCTGTGTGTGTGACTATATATATTTATATATTTCTGTGTGTGTGTCTATATTTATATATATATATAAAGCTGTGTGTGTGTGTCTATATATATTTATATATATCTGTGTTTGTCTATATATATGTATATATATCTGTGTGTGTGTGTATATATATTTATATGTATCTGTGTGTGTGTGTCAATATATATTTATATATATCTGTGTGTGTGTGTGTCTATATATATATATTTATATATATCTGTGTGTGTCTATATATATTTGTATATATCTGTGTGTGTGTGTCCATATATATTTCTATATGTCTCTGTGTGTGTGTGTCTATATATATTTATATATATATCTGTGTGTGTGTGTCTCAATATATTTATATATATATCTGTGTGTGTGTGTCTATATTTGTATATATCTGTGTGTGTGTGTGTGTCTATATATATTTATATATATATATATATATCTGTGTGTGTGTCTATATATATTTATATATATCTGTGTGTGTGTGTGTGCCTATATATATTTATATATATCTGTGTGTGTGTGTGTCTATATATATTTATAGATATCTGTGTGTGTGACCATATATATTTATATATTTGTGTGTGTGTGTCGATATATATTTATATATATATCTGTGTGTGTGTCTATATTTATATATTTATATCTGTGTGTGTGTGTGTGTGTCTATATATATTTATATATATCTGTGTGTGTGTCTATATATACTTAAATATATCTGTGTGTGTTTGTCGATATATATTTATATTTATATATCTGTGTGTGTGTGTGTCTATACATTTATATATATATCTGTGTGTGTGTGTCTATATATATTTATATATATCTGTGTGTGTGTGTCTATATATATTTTTATATATCTGTGTGTGTGTGTATATATATATTTTATATATCTGTGTGTGTGTGTCGATATATATTTATATATATCTGTGTGTGTGTCTATATATATTTATATATATCTGTGTGTGTCTATATATATTAATATATATCTGTGTGTGTGTGTCTATATATATTTATATATATCTGTATGTGTGTCTATATATTTATATATATCTCTGTGTGTGTCTATATATATTTATATATATCTGTGTGTGTGTCTATATATATTTATATATATCTGTGTGTGTGTGTCTATATATATATTATATATATATCTGTGTGTGTGTGTCTATATATATGTATATATATATCTGTGTGTGTGTGTGTATATATATATATTTATATATATCTGTGCGTGTGTGTCTATATATATTTATCTATATATATATATATCTGTGTGTGTGTGTCTATATATATTTATATATATCTGTGTGTGTGTGTGTCGATATATATTTATATATATCTGAGTGTGTGTGTGTCTATATATTTATATATATCTGTGTGTGTGTGTCTATATATATTTTTATATATCTGTGTGTGTGTGTATATATATTTATATATATATATCTGTGTGTGTGTGTCTATATATATTTATATATATCTGTGTGTATGTCGATATATATTTATATATATCTGTGTGTGTGTGTCTATATATATTTATATATATCTGTGTGTGTGTGTCGATATATATTTATATATATCTGTGTGTGTGTCTATATATATTTATATATATATATATATCTGTGTGTGTGTGTGTGTGTCTATATATATTTATATATATCTGTGTGTATGTGTCTATATATATTTATATATATCTGTGTGTGTGTGTCGATATATATTTATATATATCTGTGTTTGTGTCTATATATATTTATATTTTTATATATATCTGTGTTTGTGTGTCTATATATATTTATATATATCTGTGTGTGTGTTTCCACATATATTTATATATATCTGTGTGTGTGTATATATATTTGTATATATCTGTGTGTGTGTGTCTATATATATTTATATATATATATCTCTGTGTGTATCTACATTTGTATATATCTGTGTGTGTGTGTCTATATATATTTATATATATATATATATATACATATATATATATATATCTCTGTGTGTGTGTGTGTATATAGATTTATATATATATCTGTGTGTGTGTGTCTATATATATTTATATATATATATCTGTGTGTGTGTCTATATATATTTATATATATCTGTGTGTGTGTCGATATATATTTATATATATCTGTGTGTGTGTGTCAATATATATTTAGATATATCTGTGTTTGTGTATCTATATATATATTCATATATATCTGTGTGTGTGTGTCTGTATATATTTATATATATATCCGTGTGTTTCTATATATATTTATATATATATCTGTGTGTGTCTATATATATTTATATATATATATATGTGTGTGTGTGTGTCTATATATATTTATATATATCTGTGTGTGTGTCTATATATATTTGTATATATCAGTGTGTGATGGCCTATATATATTTATATATATCAGTGTGTGTGTGTCTCTATATATTTATACATATCTGTGTGTGTATGTCTATATATATTTATATATATATATCTGTGTGTGTGTCTATATATATTTATATATATTTGTGTTTGTGTGCTTCTATATATATTTATATACACCTGTGTGTGTGTGTGTATATATTTATATATATCTGTGTGTGTGTCTATATATATTTATATATATCTGTGTGTGTGTGTATATATATATTTATATGTATCTGTGTGTGTGCGTCTATGTATATTTATATCTATCTGTGTGTGTGTGTATCAAATATTTATATATATCTGTGTGTGTCTAAATATAGGAATATATATCTGTGTGTGTCTATATATAGGAATATATATTTGTGTGTGTGTCTATAATATTTATATATATACCTGTGTGTGTGTGTATCTATATATAGTTATATATATCTGTGTGTGTGTGTGTGTCAATATATTGTTTTATATAGATATATATATATATATATATATATATATCTATCTGTGTGTGTTTCTATATATATTTATATATATATCTGTGTCTGTGTGTCAAATATATTTTTATATATCTGTGTGTGTGTGTATATATATATTTTATATATCTGTGTGTGTGTGTCGATATATATTTATATATATCTGTGTGTGTGTCTATATATATTTATATATATCTGTGTGTGTCTATATATATTAATATATATCTGTGTGTGTGTGTGTCTATATATATTTATATATATCTGTATGTGTGTCTATATATTTATATATATCTCTGTGTGTGTCTATATATATTTATATATATCTGTGTGTGTGTCTATATATATTTATATATATCTGTGTGTGTGTGTGTCTATATATATTTATATATATCTGTGTGTGTGTGTCTATATATATTTATATATATATCTGTGTGTGTGTGTATATATATATTTATATATATCTGTGTGTGTGTGTCTATATATATTTATATATATATATATATATATCTGTGTGTGTGTCTATATATATTTATATATATATCTGTGTGTGTGTGTGTCTATATATGTTTATACATATCTGAGTGTGTGTGTGTCTATATATTTATATATATCTGTGTGTGTGTGTCTATATATATATTTTTATATATCTGTGTGTGTGTGTATATCTTTATTTTATATATCTGTGTGTGTGTGTCGATATATATTTGTATATATCTGTGTGTGTGTCTATATATATTTATATATATATATCTGTGTGTGTGTGTCTATATATATTTATATATATCTGTGTGTATGTCGATATATATTTATATATATCTCTGTGTGTGTGTCTATATATATTTATATATATCTGTGTGTGTGTGTCGATATATATTTATATATATCTGTTTGTGTGTCTATATATATTTATATATATATATATATATCTGTGTGTGTGTGTGTGTCTATATATATTTATATATATCTGTGTGTATGTGTCTATATATATTTATATATAT
>NW_027254765.1:110000-145000 GCF_044704955.1 Pristiophorus japonicus
CTATGTATATTTATATATATATATATCTGTGTGTGTGTGTCTATATATATTTATATATATCTGTGTTTGTGTGTCTGTATATATTTATATATATATCCGTGTGTGTCTATATATATTTATATATATCTGTGTGTATCTATATATATATTTATATATATATGTGTGTGTGTGTGTGTCTATATATATTTATATATATATTTGTGTGTGTGTGTGTCTATATATATATATATTTATATATATCTGTGTGTATGTGTGTCTATATATATTTATATATATTTGTGAGTGTGTGTGTCTATAACTATTTATATATATCTGTGTTTGGGTCTCTATATATATTTATATATATCTGTGTGGTGTGTCTATATATATTTATATATATTTGTGTTTGTGTGTGTCTATATATATTTATATACATCTTTGTGTGTCTATATATATTTATATGTATCTGTGTGTGTGTGTCTATGTATATTTATATATATCTGTGTGTGTGTGTCGATATAAATTTATATATATCTGTGTGATAGTTTCTATATATATTTACATATATTTGTGGGTGTGTGATTCTATATATATTTATATATATATCTGTGTGTGTGTCTATATATCTGTGTGTGTGTGTCTATATGTACTTATATATATATATATATATATATATTTATATATATCTGTGTGTGTGTGTGTCTATATATATTTATATATATCTGTGTGATAGTGTCTATATATATTTACATATATTTGTGGGTGTGTGAGTCTATATATATTTATATATATATCTGTGTGTGTGTCTATATATCTGTGTGTGTGTGTCTATATATATTTATATATATATCTCTGTGTGTGTGTGTGTCTGTATATATTTATATATATCTGTGTGTGTGTGTGTGTCTATATCTATTTATATATATATATCTGTGTGTGTGTGTGTCTATATATACTTATATATATATATATATCTGTGTGTGTGTGTGTGTCTATATCTATTGATATATATCTGTGAGTGTGTGTGTGTCTATATATATATTCATATATATCTGTGTTTATGTGTCTATATATATTCATATATTTCTGTGTGTGTCTATATATATTTATATATATCTGTGTTTGTGTGTCTATATATATTCATATATATCTGTGTGTGTGTGTCTGTATATATTTATATATATCCGTGTGTGTCTATATATATTTATATATATATCAGTGTGTGTCTATATATATATATATATATATATATATATATGTGTGTGTGTTTGTCTATATATATTTATATATATCCGTGTGTGTGTCTATATATATTTATATATATCTTTGTGTGTGTCTATATATACTTATACATATCTGTGTGTGTCTATATATAGGAATATATATCTGTGTGTGTGTGTATATATAGGAATATATATCTGTGTGTGTGTCTATAATATTTATATATATATATATATACCTGTGTATTTGTGTGTCTATATATCGTTATATATATATCTGTGTGTGTGTGTCTATATATAGATATACATATATATCTGTGTGTGTGTGTCTATATATATTTATATATATATATATATATATATATATATATGTGTGTGTGTGAGTCTATATATATATATATATATATCTGTATGTGTGTCTTTTTATATTTATATAAAGATCTGTGTGTGTGTGTGTCTATATATATTTATACATATCTGTGTATGTGTGTCTATGTATATTTATATATATCTGTGTTTGTGTGTGTGTCTATATATATTTATATATATCTGTGTTTGTGTGTCTATATATATTCATATATATCTGTGTGTGTGTGACTGTATATATTTGTATATATCCGT
This sequence comes from Pristiophorus japonicus, assembly GCF_044704955.1. NCBI lineage: Eukaryota > Metazoa > Chordata > Chondrichthyes > Pristiophoridae > Pristiophorus > Pristiophorus japonicus. Next base: position 111,821 of record NW_027254765.1, read on the forward strand.
GTGTGTCTATATATATATTTATATATATCTGAGTGTATCTATATATATTTATATATTTCTGCGTATGTGTGTCTATATATATTTATATATATATATATATATATATGTGTGTGTGTGTCTATATATATTTATATATATATATATATGTGTGTGTGTGTGTGTGTGCCTATATATAGTTATATCTATCTGTGTGTGTGTGTCTATATATATTTAGATGTATCTGTGTGTGTGTCTATGTATATTTATATATATCTGTGTGTGTCTATATATATTTATATATATATGTGTGTGTGTCTATGTATAGGAATATATATCTGTGTGTGTCGATATATAGGAATATATATCTGTGTTTGTGTCTATAATATATATATATATATCTGTGTGTCTGTGTCTATATATATTTATATATATATCTGTGTGTGTGTGTCTATATATATTAATATATGTGTGTGTGTGAGTCAATATATATTTGTATATATATATATCTGTGTGTGTGTCTAAAAATATTTATAGAAAGATCTGTGTGTGTGTGTCTATATATTTATACATATCTGTGTGTGTGTGTCTATATATATTTATATATATCTTTGTGTGTCTATATATATTTATATATATCTGTGTGTGTGTCTATATAAATTTATATATATCTGTGTGTGTGTGTGTCTATATATATTTATATATATCTGTGTGTTTGTCTATAATATTTATATATATACCTGTGTGTGTGTGTGTCTATATAAATTTATATATATCTGTGTGTGTGTCTATATAAATTTATATATATCTGTGTGTTTGTGTGTCTATATATACTCAGATATATATCTGTGTGTGTGTGTGTCTTTATATATTTATATATTAATGTGTGTGTGTGAGTCTATATATATTTATATATATATCTTTGTGTGTGTCTATATATATATATATATATATAAAGATCTGTGTGTGTGTGTCTATATATATTTATACATATCTGTGTGTGTGTGTGTCTATATATATTTATATATGTGTCTGGGTGTGTGTGTGTGTCTATATATTTATTTATACGTGTGTGTGTGTCTATATATATTTATATATATATATATCTGTGTGTGTGTGTGTATCTATATATATTTATATATATCTGTGTGTGTGTGTCTATATATATTTATATATATTTGTGTGTGTGTGTGTCTATATATATATTTATATATATTTGTGTGTGTGTGTCTATATATATTTGTATATATCTGTGTGCATCCATATATATTTATATATATCTGCGTATGTGTGTCTATATATATTTATGTATATCTCTGTGTGTGTCTATATATATTTATATATTTCTGTGTGTGTGTCTATAATATTTGTATATATATATCTGTGTGTGTGTGTGTCTATATCAATTTATATATATCTGTGTGTGTGTCTATATATATTTAGAGAGATATCTGTGTGTGTGTGTGTCGAAATGTAATTATATATATGTGTGTGTGTGTGTGACTATATATATTTATATATATATATCTGTGTGTGTGTCTATATATATTTATATCTATCTGAATGTGTGTGTCTATATATATTTATATATATATGTGCGTGTGTGTGTGTCTATATATATATAAATATGTATATATCTGTGTGTGTGTGTCTATACATATTTATATATACCTATGTGTGTGTCGATATATATTTATATATATCTGTGTGTGTGTCAATATATATTTATATATATCTGTGTGTGTGTGTCTATACATATTTATATCTATATATATATCTGTGTGTGTGTCTATGTATATTTATATATATTTGTGTTTGTGTCCATCTATATATATTTATATATATCTGTGTGTGTGTGTCGATATATATTTATATATATCTGTGTGTGTGTCTATATATACTTATATGTATCTGTGTGTGTGTGTCTATGTATATTTATATATATCTGTTTGTGTCTATATATATTTATATATATCTGTGTGTGTCTATATATAGGTATATATATCTGTGTGCGTGTCTATATAAATTTATATATATCTGTGTGTGTGTGTGTCTATATATATTTATATATATGTGTGTCTGTGAGTCTCTATATATTTATATATATATATATATATATCTGTGTGTTTGGGTGTCTATATATATTTATATATCTGTGTGCTTGTGTCTATATATATTTATACATATATCTGTTTGTGGCTATATACATTTATATAAATCTGTATTTGTGTGTGTTCATATATATTTATATATATCTGCATATGTGTGTGTCTATATATATTTATATATATATCTGTGTGTGTGTGTGAGCGTCTATATATATTTATATATATCTGTGTGTGAGTCTATATATATTAATATATATCTGTGTGTGTCTATATATATTTATATATATATGTGTGTGTCTATATATAGGTATATATATGTGTGTGTGTCCATATATATTTATATAGATATGTGTGTGTGTCTATAATATTTATATATATATACCTGTGTGTGTGTGTGTCTATATAAATTTATATATATATATATCTGTGTGTGTGTGTGTCTATATATACTTATATATCTGTGTGTGTGTGTGTCTATATATATTTATATATTTATGTGAGTGTGTCTGTCCATATATATTTACCTTTGTGTCTGGGTGTGTGTGTGTGTCTATATATATTTATATACGTGTGTGTGTGTCTATATATATTTATATATATCTCTGTGTGTGGGTGTGTCTATATACATTTATATATACGTGTGTGTGTGTCGATATATATTTATATATATCTGTGTGTGTGTCTATATATACTTATATGTATCTGTGTGTGTGTGTCTATGTATATTTATATATATCTGTGTGTGTCTATATATAGGTATATATATCTGTGTGGGTGTCTATATACATTTATATATATCTGTGTGTGTGTGTGTCTATATATATTTATATATATGTGTGTCTGTGAGTCTCTATATATTTATATATATATATATATATATCTGTGCGTTTGGGTGTCTATATATATTTATATATATCTGTGTGCTTGTGGCTATACACATTTATATAAATCTGTATGTGTGTGTGTTCATATATATTTATATATATCTGCATAAGTGTGTGTCTATATATATTTATATATATATCTGTGTGTGTGTGTGAGCGTCTATATATATTTATATATATCTGTGTGTGAGTCTATATATATTAATATATATCTGTGTGTGTCTATATATATTTATATATATATGTGTGTGTCTATATATAGGTATATATATATGTGTGTGTGTCCATATATATTTATATAGATATGTGTGTGTGTCTATAATATTTATATATATATACCTGTGTGTGTGTGTGTCTATATATACTCATATATATATATATATATCTGTGTGTGTGTGTGTCTATATATATTTATATATTTACGTGAGTGTGCCTGTCCATATATATTTACCTTTGTGTCTGGGTGTGTGTGTGTGTCTATATATATTTATATACGTGTGTGTGTGTGTCTATATATATTTATATATATCTCTCTGTGTGTGTGTCTATATACATTTATATATACGTGTGTGTGTGTCTATTTATATTTATATATATCTATGTGTGTGTGTCTATATATATTTATATATATATCTGTGTGCGTCCATATATATATATATATATATATACATATCTGCGTATGTGTGTCTATATATATTCATATATATCTGTGTGTGTGCGTGAGTCTATATATATTTATATATATCTGTGTGTGTGTCTATATATATTTATATATATATCTGTGTGTGTATCTATAATATTTAGATATATATATCTGTGTGTGAGTGTCCATATAAATTTATATATATCTGTGTGTGTGTCTATATATATTTATATATATCTGTGTGTGTGTCTATATATATTTTTATATATCTGTGTGTATGTGTCTATAATATATTTATATATATCTTTGTGTGTGTCCATATATATTTATATATATCAGTGAGTGTGTCGATATATATTTATTTATATATATCTGTGTGTGTGTGTGTCTATATATATTTATATATATATATATATCTGTGTGTGTGTCTATATATATTTATATATATCTATGTGTGTGTCCATATATATTTATATATATCAATGCGTGTGTGTTTATATATATTTATATATATATCAGTGTGTGTGTGTCTATATATATATTTATATATCTCTGTGTGTGTGTCTATATATATTTATATATATACCTGTGTGTGTGTCTATATATATTTATATATATTTGTGTGTGTGTGTCTATATATATTTATATATATATATCTGTGTGTGTGTCTATATATATTCATATATATCTGTGCGTGTGTGTCTATATATATATATCTGTATGAGTGTGTCTATATATATTTAAATATACCTGTGTGTGCGTGTCTATATATATTTGATATGTATCTGTATGTGTGTCTTTCTATATTTATATATATCTGTGTGTGTGTGTATTTATAGATTTATATATATCTGTGTGTGTGTCTATATATACTTATATATATCTGTGTGTGTGCCTGTATACATTTATATGTATCTGTGTGTGTGTGTGTCTATGTATATTTATATATATCTGTGTGTGTGTGTCTATATATATTTATATATATCTGTGTGTGTCTATATATAGGTATATATATCTGTGTGTGTGTCCATATATATTTATATATATATGTATCTGTGTCTATAATATTTATATATATATATCTGTGTGTGTGTGTCTATATAAATTTATATATATCTGTGTGTGTGTCTCTATATATTTATTTATATCTGTGTGTGTGTGTCTATATATATTTTTATATATCTGAGTGTGTGTGTCTATATATAGAAATATAGAAACATAGAAAATAGGTGCAGGAGCAGGCCATTCAGCCCTACTAGCCTGCACCGCCATTCAATGAGTTCATGGCTGAACATGCAACTTCAGTACCCGCTTCCTGCTTTCTCGCCATAACCCTTGATCCCCCGAGTAGTAAGGACTTCATCTAACTCCCTTTTGAATATATTTAGTGAATTGGCCTCAACTACTTTCTGTGGTAGAGAATTCCATTTCTATTATATTTCTATATATCTCTGTGTGTGTCCATACATATTTATATATAAAAGTGAGTGTGTCTATATATATATATATATATATATATATCAGTGTGAGTGTCTCTATATATATTTATATATATCTGTGTGTGTGTGTGTCTATATATATTTATATATATATATCTGTGTGTGTGTGTCTATATATATTTATATATATATCTGTGTGTGTGTCTATATATATTTATACATATCTGTGTGTGTCTGAGTCTATATATATTTATATATATCTGTGTGTGTGTCCATATATATTTATATATATCTGTGTGTCTATATAAATTTATATATATATCTGTGTGTGCCACTATATATATTTATATATATCTGTGTGTATGTGAGTCTATATATATTTAGATATATCTGTGTGTGTGCCTATAATATTTGTATATATATCTGTGTGTGTGTCTGTATAAATTTATATATATCTGTGTGTGTGTCCATATATATTTATATATATCTGTGTGTCTATATAAATTTATATATATATCTGTGTGTGCCACTATATATATTTATATATATCTGTGTGTATGTGAGTCTATATATATTTAGATATATCTGTGTGTGTGCCTATAATATTTGTATATATATCTGTGTGTGTGTCTGTATAAATTTATATATATCTGTGTGTGTGTCCATATATATTTATATATATCTGTGTGTCTATATAAATTTATATATGTATCTGTGTGTGCGTCTATATATATTTATATATATATGTGTGTGTGTGAATCTATATATATTTATATATATCTGTGTGTGTGTCTATAATATTTGTATATCTTTCTGTGTGTGTGTCTATATAAATTTATATATATCTGTGTGTGTGTGAGTCTATATATATTTATATAAAGACCTGTGTGTTTGTGTCTATGTTTATTATACATATCTGTGTGTGTGTGTGTGTGTCTATATATATTTATATATATCTGTGTGTGTGTCTATATTTATACATATCTGTGTGTGTCTGAGTCTATATATATTTATATAGATCTGTGTGTGTCTATATATATTTATATATATCTGTGTGTGTGTCTATATATATTTCTATATATCTGTGCGTGTGTGTCTATATATATTTATATATATCTGTGTGTGTGTCTATAATATTTATATATATATATCTGTGTGTGTGTCTATATAAATTTATATATATCTGTGTGTGTGTCTATATATACTTATATATATATATATATATATATATATATCTGTGTGTGTGTGTCTATATATATTTATATATATCTCTGTGTGTGTCTATATATATTTATACATATCTGTGTGTGTCTGAGTCTATATATATTTTTATAGATCTGTGTGTGTCTATATATATTTATATATATCTGTGTCTGTGTCTATATATATTTATATATATCTGTGTGTGTGTGTCTATATAAATTTATATATATCTGTGTGTGTGTCTGTATATATTTATATATATCTGTGTGTGTGTGTGCAGGACATTCTGAAATGGGAGGGAGAACAGCCAGTTGTCGTGGTGCACGTTGGTACCAACGACATAGGTAAAAAAAGGGATGAGGTCCTTCGAAACGAATTTAAGGAGCTAGGAGCTAAATTAAAAAGTAGGACCTCGAAAGTAGTAATCTCGGGATTGCTACCAGTGCCACGTGATAGTCAGAGGAGGAATCGCAGGATAGCGCAGATGAATACGTGGCTTGAGCAGTGGTGCAGCAGGGAGGGATTCAAATTCCTGGGGCATTGGGACCGGTTCTGGGGGAGGTGGGACCAGTACAAACCGGACGGTCTGCACCTGGGCAGGACCGGAACCAATGTCCTAGGGGGAGTGTTTGCTAGTGCTGTTGGCGAGGATTTAGACTAATATGGCAGGGGGATGGGAACCAATGCAGGGAGACAGAGGGAAACAAAAAGGAGACAAAAGCAAAAGACAGAAAGGAGATGAGGAAAAGTGGAGGGCAGAGAAACCCAAGGCAAAGAACAAAAAGGGCCACTGTACAGCAAAATTCTAAAAGGACAAAGGGTGTTAATAAAACAAGCCTGAAGGCTTTGTGTCTTAATGCAAGGAGTATCCGCAATTAGGTGGATGAATTAATTGTGCAAATAGATGTTAACAAATATGATGTGATTGGGATTACGGAGACGTGGCTCCAGGATGATCAGGGCTGGGAACTCAACATTCAGGGGTATTCAACATTCAAGAAGGATAGAATAAAAGGAAAAGGAGGTGTGGTAGCATTGCTGGTTAAAGAGGAGATTAATGCAATAGTTAGGAAAGACATTAGCTTGGATGATGTGGAATCTATATGGGTAGAGCTGCAGAACACCAAAGGGCAAAAAACGTTAGTAGGAGTTGTTTACAGACCTCCAAACAGTAATAGGGATGTTGGGGAGGGCATCAAACAGGAAATTAGGGGTGCATGCAATAAAGGTGTAGCAGTTATAATGGGTGACTTTAATATGCACATAGATTGGGCTAGCCAAACTGGAAGCAATACGGTGGAGGAGGATTTCCTGGAGTGCATAAGGGATGGTTTTCTAGACCAATATGTTGAGGAACCAACTCGGGGGGAGGCCATCTTAGACTGGGTGTTGTGTAATGAGAGAGGATTAATTAGCAATCTCATTGTGCGAGGCCCCTTGGGGAAGAGTGACCATAATATGGTGGAATTCTGCATTAGGATGGAGAATGAAACAGTAATTTCAGAGACCATGGTCCAGAACTTAAAGAAGGGTAACTTTGAAGGTATGAGGCGTGAATTGGCTAGGATAGATTGGCGAATGATACTTAGGGGGTTGACTGTGGATGGGCAATGGCAGACATTTAGAGACCGCATGGATGAATTACAACAATTGTACATTCCTGTCTGGCGCAAAAATAAAAAAGGGAAGGTGGCTCAACCGTGGCTATCTAGGGAAATCAGGGATAGTATTAAAGCCAAGAAAGTGGCATACAAATTGGCCAGAAATAGCAGCGAACCTGGGGACTGGGAGAAATTTAGAACTCAGCAGAGGAGGACAAAGGGTTTGATTAGGGTAGGGAAAATGGAGTACGAGAAGAAGCTTGCAGGGAACATTAAGGCGGATTGCAAAAGTTTCTATAGGTATGTAAAGAGAAAAAGGTTGGTGAAGACAAACGTAGGTCCCCTGCAGTCAGAATCAGGGGAAGTCATAACGGGCAACAAAGAAATGGCAGACCGATTGAACAAGTACTTTGGTTCGGTATTCACTAAGGAGGATACAAACAACCTTCCGGATATAAAAGGGGTCAGAGGGTCTAGTAAGGAGGGGGAACTGAGGGAAATCTTTATTAGTCGGGAAATTGTGTTGGGGAAATTGATGGGATTGAAGGCCGATAAATCCCCAGGGCCTGATGGATTGCATCCTAGAGTACTTAAGGAGGTGGCCTTGGAAATAGCGGATGCATTGACAGTCATTTTCCAACATTCCATTGACTCTGGATCAGTTCCTATGGAGTGGAGGGTAGCCAATGTAACCCCACTTTTTAAAAAAGGAGGGAGAGAGAAAACAGGGAATTATAGACCGGTCAGCCTGATCTCAGTAGTGGGTAAAATGATGGAATCAATTATTAAGGATGTCATAGCAGTGCATCTGGAAAATGGTGACATGATAGGTCCAAGTCAGCATGGATTTGTGAAAGGGAAATCATGCTTGACAAATCTTCTGGAATTTTTTGAGGATGTTTCCAGTAAAGTGGACAAAGGAGAACCAGTTGATGTGGTATATTTGGACTTTCAGAAGGCTTTCGACAAGGTCCCACACAAGAGATTAATGTGCAAAGTTAAAGCACATGGGATTGGGGGTAGTGTGCTGACGTGGATTGAGAACTGGCTGTCAGACAGAAAGCAAAGAGTAGGAGTAAACGGGTACTTTTCAGAATGGCAGGCAGTGACTAGTAAAGTGCCGCAAGGTTCTGTGCTGGGGCCCCAGCTGTTTACATTGTACATTAATGATTTAGACGAGGGGATTATATGCAGTATCTCCAAATTTGCGGATGATACTAAGTTGGGTGGCAGTGTGAGCTGCGAGGAGGATGCTATTAGGCTGCAGAGTGACTTGGATAGGTGAGGTGAGTGGGCAAATGCATGGCAGATGAAGTTTTATGTGGATAAATGTGAGGTTATCCACTTTGGTGGTAAAAACAGAGAGACAGACTATTATCTGAATGGTGACAGATTAGGAAAAGGGAAGGTGCAACGAGACCTAGGTGTCATGGTACATCAGTCATTGAAGGTTAGCATGCAGGTACAGCAGGCGGTTAAGAAAGCAAATGGCATGTTGGCCTTCATAGCGAGGGGATTTGAATACAGGGGCAGGGAGGTGTTGCTACAGTTGTACAGGGCCTTGGTGAGGCCACACCTGGAGTATTGTGTACAGTTTTGGTCTCCTAACTTGAGGAAGGACATTCTTGCTATTGAGGGAGTGCAGCGAAGGTTCACCAGACTGATTCCCGGGATGGCGGGACTGACCTATCAAGAAAGATTGGATCAAATGGGCTGGTATTCACTGGAGTTCAGAAGAATGAGAGGGGACCTCATAGAAACGTTTAAAATTCTGACGGGTTTAGACAGGTTAGATGCAGAAAGAATGTTCCCAATGTTGGGGAAGTCCAGAACCAGGGGTCAGAGTCTGAGGATAAGGGGTAAGCCTTTTAGGACCGAGATGAGGAGAAACTTCTTCACCCAGAAAGTGGTGAACATGTGGAATTCTCTACCACAGAAAGTAGTTGAAGCCAATTCACTAAATATATTCAAAAGGGAGTTAGATGAAGTCCTTACTACTCGGGGGATCAAGGGTTATGGCGAGAAAGCAGGAAGGGGGTACTGAAGTTTCATGTTCAGCCATGAACTCATTGAATGGCAATGCAGGCTAGAAGGGCTGAATGGCCTGCTCCTGCACCTATTTTCTATGTTTCTATGTTTCTATGTATATATTCTTATATATATATATATATATATATATATATATCTCTGCCTGTGTGTGTGTCGATATATATTTATATATATCTGTGTGATTGTGTCGATATATATTTATATATATATCTGTGTGTGTGTGAGTCTATATATATTTATATATATAGCTGTGTGTGTGTCTATATATATTTCTATAAAGATCTGTGTGTGTGTGTGTCTCTATATATTTATACATATCTGTGTGTGTGTGAGTCTATATATATTTATATATGTATCTGGGTGTGTGTGTATCTATATATATATTTATATATATTTGTGTGTGTGTCTGTATATATTTATATATATATATATCTGTGTGTGTGTGTGTCTATATATATTTATATATATCTGTGTGTCTGTGTGTCTATATATGTTTATATATATATCTGTGTGTCTGTGTGTCTGTATAAATTTATATATATCTGTGCGTGTGTCTATATATATTTATATATATCTGTGTGATTGTGTTTATATATATTTATATATATATGTATCTGGGTGTGTGTGTGTCTATATATATATTTATATATATTTGTGTGTGTGTCTATATATATTTATATATATATATATCTGTGTGTGTGTGCCTATATATATTTATATATATCTGTGTGTGTGTTTCTATATTATTTATATATATCTGTGTGTGTGTCTATATATATTTATATATATATCTGTGTTTGGGGGTCTATATATATATATATTTATATACATCTGTGTGCGTGTGTCTATATATATTTATATATATCTGTGTGTGCCTATATATATTTATACATATCTGTGTGTGTGTGTGTCTATATATATTTATATATGGATCTGGGTATGCGTGTATCTATATATTTATTTATATATATTTGTGTGTGTGTCTATATATATTTATATATATATATCTGTGTGTGTGTCTATATATATTTATATATTTCTGTGTGTGTGTGTCTCTATATATTTATATATATATCTGTGTGTCTGTGTCTATATATATTTATATTTATCTGTGTGTGTGTGTGTCTAAATACATTTATATATATCTGTGTGTGTGTGTCTATATATATTTATATCTATCTGTGTGTGTCTACATATATTTATATATATCTGTGTGTGTCTATATATATTTATATATATATATCTGTATGTGTGTGAGTCCATATATATTTATATATGTCTGCGTATGTGTGTGTCTATATATATTTATATATATCTGTGCGTGTGTGTCTATATATATTTATCTATATCTGTGTGTGTGTCTATATATATTTATATATATCTGTGTCTGTGTGTCTATCTAAATTTATATATATCTGTGTGTGTGTCTATATATACTTATATATATATATATATCTGTGTGTGTGTCTATATATATTTATATATATCTGTGTGTGTGTCTATATAAATGTATATATATCTGTGTGTGTGTCTATATATATTTATATATATCTGTGTGTGTGTGTCTATATATACTTATATATATATATATATATATATATATATATATATATATCTGTGCCTTGTGTGTGTGTCTATATATATATATATATATATCTGTGTGATTGTGTCGATATATATTTATATAAAGATCTGTGTGTGTGAGAGTCTATATATATTTATACATATTTGTGTGTGTGTGTGTCTATATATATTTATATATGTATCTGGGTGTGTGTGTGTCTATATATATATTTATATATATATATATTTGTGTGTGTGTGTCTATATATATATATATATATATATCTGTGTGTGTCTATATAGAAATTTAAATATATCTGTGTTTGGGTGTCTATATATATTTATATATATCTGTGTGCCTGTGTCTATATATATTTATATATATCTGTGTGTGTGTCTATATATATTTAAAAATATCTGTGTGTCTATATATACTTATATATATATCTGTATGTGTGTGAGTCCATATATATTTATATATATCCACGTAGGTTTGTGTCTTTATATATTTACATATATCTGTGCGTGTGTGTCTATATATATTTATATATATATATCTGTGTGTGTGTCTATAATATTTATATATATATATATCTGTGTGTGTGTCTATATAAATTTATATATATCTGTGTGTGTGTCTATATATATTTATATATATATATATCTGTGTGGGTGTCTATATATATATTTATATAAAGATCTGTGTGTGTGTGTTTATATATATTTATACATATCTGTGTGTGTGTGTGTCTATATATATTTATATATTTCAGTGTGTGTGTGTCTATATATATTTATATATGTCTGTGTGTCTGTGTCTATATATATTTATATTTAGCTGTGTGTGTGTGTGTGTCTATATATATTTATATCTATCTGTGTGTGCCTACATATATTTATATATATCTGTATGTGTGTCTATATAAATTTATATATATCTGTGTGTGTGTCTATATATACTTATATATATATATATATATATATATATATATATATATATATATATCTGTGTGTGTGTGTCTATATATATTTATATATATCTCTGTGTGTGTCTATATATATTTATACATATCTGTGTGTGTCTGAGTCTATATATATTTATATAGATCTGTGTGTGTCTATATATATTTATATATATCCGTGTGTGTGTGTGTCTATATAAATTTATATATATCTGTGTGTGTGTCTATATATATTTGTATATATCTGTGTGTGTGTGTCTATATATTCTTATATATATATATATCTGTGCCTGTGTGTGTGTGTCTATATATATTTATATATATCTGTGTGATTGTGTCGATATATATTTATATATATATCTGTGTGTGTGTGAGTCTATATATATTTATATATATAGCTGTGTGTGTGTCTATATATATTTCTATAAAGATCTGTGTGTGTGTGTCTCCATATATTTATACATATCTGTGTGTGTGTGTGTCTATATATATTTTTATATATGTATCTGGGTGTGTGTGTGTCTATATATATATATTTATATATATTTGTGTGTGTGTCTATATATATTTATATATATATATATCTGTGTGTGTGTGTGTGTGTGTATATATTTATATATATCTGTGTGTGTGTCTATATATATTTATATATATCTGTGTGTCTGTGTGTCTGTATAAATTTATATATATCTTTGTGTGTGTCTATATTTATTTATATATATCTGTGTGATTGTGTCTATATATATTTATATATATAAATCTGTGTCTGTGTGAGTCTATATATATTTATATATGTATCTGGGTGTGTGTGTGTCTATATATATATTTATATATATTTGTGTGTGTGTCTATATATATTTATATATATATCTGTGTGTGTGTGCCTATATATATTTATATATATCTGTGTGTGTGTTTCTATATTATTCATATATATCTGTGTGTGTGTCTATATATATTTATATATATATATATATCTGTGTGTGTGTGTATATTTATTTATATATATCTGTCTGTGTGTCTATATATATTTATATATATCTGTGTGTCTGTGTGTCTGTATAAATTTATATATATCTTTGTGTGTGTCTATATATATTTATATATATCTGTGTGATTGTGTCTATATAAATTTATATATATCTGTGTGTGTGTCTATATATATTTATATATATCTGTGTGTGTGTCTGTATATATTTTTATATATCTGTGTGTGTGTGTATATATATATTTTATATATCTGTGTGTATGTCTATATATATTTATATATATCTGTGTGTGTGTGTGTATATATATTTATATATATCTGTGTGTGTGTGTCGATATATATTTATATATATCTGTGTGTGTGTCTATATATATTAATATATATCTGTGTGTGTGTGTGTCTATATATATTTATACATATATCAGTGTGTGTGTGTGTGTTTCTATATATATTTATATATATCTGTGTGTGAGTCTATATATATTTATATCTATCTGTGTGTGTGTGTGTGTGTCTATATATATTTACATATATCTGTGTGTGTGTCTATATATATTTATATATATATCTGTGTGTGTGTGTGTGTCTATATATATTTATATATATCTGTGTGTATGTGTCTATATGCATTTATATATATCTGTGTGTGTGTGTCTATATATATTTATATCTATCTGTGTTTGTGTGTCTATATATATTTATATATATCTGTGTGTGTGTTTCCACATATATTTATATATATATATCTGTGTGTGTGTGTCTATATATATTTGTATATATTTGTGTGTGTGTGTGTGTGTCTATATATATTTATATATATATATATCTATGTGTGTATCTTTTTTGTATATATCTGTGTGTATGTGTCTATATATATATTTATATATATTTGTGTGTGTCGATATATACATATATATATCTGTGTGTGTGTGTCTACATATATTTATATATATATATATATATATATCTGTGTGTGTGTGTCTATATATATTTATATATATCTGTGTGTGTGTGCCTATATATATTAATATACATCTGTGTGTGTGTGTCTGTATATATTTATATATATATGTGTGTCTGTCTATATATATGAATATATATCTGTGTGTGTGTGTATCTATATATATTTATATATATATCTGTGTGTGTGTGTGTCTATATATATTTATATATATCTGTGTGTGTGTGTCTATATATATTTATATATATCTGTGTGATAGTGTCTATATATATTTACATATATTTGTGGGTGTGTGAGTCTATATATATTTATATATATATCTGTGTGTGTGTCTATATATCTGTGTGTGTGTGTCTATATATATTTATATATATATCTCTGTGTGTGTGTGTGTGTCTGTATATATTTATATATATCTGTGTGTGGGTGTGTGTCTATATCTATTTATATATATATATATCTGTGTGTGTGTGTGTCTATATATACTTATATATATATATCTGTGTGTGTGTGTGTGTCTATATATATTGATATATATCTGTGTGTGTGTGTGTCTATATATATATTCATATATATCTGTGTTTGTGTGTCTATATATATTCATATATATCTGTGTGTGTGTCTGTATATATTTATATATATCCGTGTGTGTCTATATATATTTATATATATATCTGTGTGTGTCTATATATATATATATATATGTGTGTGTGTTTGTCTATACATATTTATATATATCCGTGTGTGTGTCTATATATATTTATATATATCTTTGTGCGTGTCTATATATACTTATACATATCTGTGTGTGTCTATATATAGGAATATATATCTGTGTGTGTGTGTATATACAGGAATATATATCTGTGTGTGTGTCTATAATATTTATATATATATATATATATATACCTGTGTATTTGTGTGTCTATATATCGTTATATATATATCTGTGTGTGTGTGTGTCTATATATAGATATACATATATATCTGTGTGTGTGTGTCTATATATATTTATATATATATATATATATATATATAGATATATATGTGTGTGTGTGAGTCTATGTATATATATATATATCTGTATGTGTGTCTTTTTATATTTATATAAACATCTGTGTGTGTGTGTGTCTATATATATTTATACATATCTGTGTATGTGTGTCTATGTATATTTATATATATCTGTGTTTGTGTGTGTGTCTATATATATTTATATATATCTGTGTTTGTGTGTCTATATATATTCATATATATCTGTGTGTGTGTGACTGTATATATTTGTATATATCCGTGTGTGTCTATATATATATTTATATATATCTGAGTGTGTCTATATATATTTATATATATCTGCGTATGTGTGTCTATATATATTTATATATATATATATATATATATATATATATATATATATATGTGTGTGTGTGTGTCTATATATATTTATATATATATATATATATATATATGTGTGTGTGTGTGTGCCTATATATAGTTATATCTATCTGTGTGTGTGTGTCTATATATATTTATATGTATCTGTGTGTGTGTCTATATATATTTATATATATCTGTGTGTGTCTATATATATTTATATACATATGTGTGTGTGTCTATATATAGGAATATATATCTGTGTGTGTCTATATATAGGAATATATATCTGTGTTTGTGTCTATAATATTTATATATATACCTGTGTGTGTGTGTGTTTGTATATAGTTATATATCTCTGTGTGTGTGTGTGTGTCTATATATAGTTATATATATATATATATATATATATATATATATATATATCTGTGTGTCTGTGTCTAAAAATATTTATAGAAAGATCTGTGTGTGTGTGTCTGTATATTTATACATATCTGTGTGTGTGTGTCTATATATATTTATATATATCTTTGTGTGTCTATATATAATTATATATATCTGTGTGTGTGTCTATATAAATTTATATATATCTGTGTGTGTGTGTGTCTATATATATTTATATATATCTGCGTGTGTGTCTATATAAATTTATATATATCTGTGTGTTTGTGTGTCTATATATACTCAGATATATATCTGTGTGTGTGTTTCTTTATATATTTATATATTAATGTGTGTGTGTGAGTCTATATATATATATATATATATATCTTTGTGTGTGTCTATATATATATATATATATATATATATATATAAAGATCTGTGTGTGTGTGTCTATATATATTTATACATATCTGTGAGTGTGTGTGTCTATATATATTTATATATGTGTCTGGGTGTGTGTGTGTGTCTATATATTTATTTATACGTGTTTGTGTCTATATATATTTATATATATATATATCTGTGTGTGTGTGTATCTATATATATTTATATATATCTGTGTGTGTGTGTCTATATATATTTGTATATATTTGTGTGTGTGTGTGTCTATATATATTTATATATATTTGTGTGTGTGTGTCTATATATATTAGTATATATCTGTGTGCGTCCATATATATTTATATATATCTGCGTATGTGTGTCTATATATATTTATGTATATCTCTGTGTGTGTCTATACATATTTATATATTTCTGTGTGTGTGTCTATAATATTTGTATATATATATCTGTGTGTGTGTGTGTCTATATCAATTTGTATATATATATATATCTGTGTGTGTGTCTATATATATTTATAGAGATATCTGTGTGTGTGTGTGTCTATATGTAATTATATATATGTGTGTGTGTGTGTGACTATATATATTTATATATACATCTGAGTGTGTGTCTATATATATTTATATCTATCTGAATGTGTGTGTCTATATATATTTATATATATATGTGCGTGTGTGTGTGTCTATATATATATAAATATGTATATATCTGTGTGTGTGTGTCTATATATATTTATATATACCTGTGTGTGTGTCGATATATATTTATATATATCTGTGTGTGTGTCAATATATATTTATATATATCTGTGTGTGTGTGTCTATACATATTTATATCTATATATATATCTGTGTGTGTGTCTATATATATTTATATATATTTGTGTTTGTGTCCATCTCTATATATTTATATATATATCTGTGTGTGTGTGTCGATATATATTTATATATATCTGTGTGTGTGTCTATATATACTTATATGTATCTGTGTGTGTGTCTATGTATATTTATATATATCTGTTTGTGTCTATATATATTTATATATATCTGTGTGTGTCTATATATAGGTATATATATCTGTGTGCGTGTCTATATAAATTTATATATATCTGTGTGTGTGTGTGTGTCTATATATATTTATATATATGTGTGTCTGTGAGTCTCTATATATTTATATATATATATATATCTGTGTGTTTGGGTGTCTATATATATTTATATATATCTGTGTGCTTGTGTCTATATATATTTATATATATCTGTTTGTGGCTATATACATTTATGTAAATCTGTATGTGTGTGTGTTCATATATATTTATATATATCTGCATATGTGTGTGTCTATATATATTTATATATATCTGTGTGTGTGTGTGAGCGTCTATATATATTTATATATATCTGTGTGTGAGTCTATATATATTAATATATATCTGTGTGTGTCTATATATATTTATATATATGTGTGTGTCTATATATAGGTATATATATATATGTGTGTGTGTCCATATATATTTATATAGATATGTGTGTGTGTCTATAATATTTATATATATATACCTGTGTGTGTGTGTCTATATATATTTATATACGTGTGTGTGTGTGTCTGTATATATTTATATATATCTCTGTGTGTGGGTGTGTCTATATACATTTATATATACGTGTGTGTGTGTCGATATATATTTATATATATCTGTGTGTGTGTCTATATATACTTATATGTATCTGTGTGTGTGTGTCTATGTATATTTATATATATCTGTGTGTGTCTATATGTAGGTATATATATCTGTGTGCGTGTCTATATAATTTTATATATATCTGTGTGTGTGTGTGTCTATATATATCTATATATATGTGTGTCTGTGAGTCTCTATATATTTATATATATATATATATCTGTGTGTTGGGTGTCTATATATATTTATATATATCTGTGTGCTTGTGGCTATATACATTTATATAAATCTGTATGTGTGTGTGTTCATATATATTTATATATATCTGCATATGTGTGTGTCCATATATATTTATATATATATCTGTGTGTGTGTGTGAGCGCCTATATATATTTATATATATCTGTGTGAGTCTATATATATTAATATATATCTGTGTGTGTCTATATATATTTATATATATATGTGTGTGTCTATATATAGGTATATATGTATGTGTGTGTGTCCATATATATTTATATAGATATGTGTGTTTGTCTATAATATTTATATATATATACCTGTGTGTGTGAGTGTCTATATAAATTTATATATATATATATATATATCTGTGTGTGTGTGTGTCTATATATACTCATATATATATATATATATATATATATATCTGTGTGTGTGTGTGTCTATATATATTTATATATTTACGTGAGTGTGCCTGTCCATATATATTTACCTTTGTGTCTGGGTGTGTGTGTGTGTCTATATATATTTATATACGTGTGTGTGTGTGTCTATATATATTTATATATATCTCTCTGTGTGTGTGTGTCTATATATATTTATATATGCGTGTGTGTGTGTCTATTTATATTTATATATATCTATGTGTGTGTGTCTATATATATTTATATATATCTGTGTGCGTCCATATATATATATATATATATATATATAGACATATCTGCGCATGTGTGTCTATATATATTCATATATATCTGTGTGTGTGCGTGAGTCTATATATATTTATATATATCTGTGTGTGTGTCTATATATATTTATATATATATCTGTGTGTGTATCTATAATATTTAGATATATATATCTGTTTGTGAGTGTCCATATAAATTTATATATATCTGTGTGTGTGTCTATATATATTTATATATATCTGTGTGTGTGTCTATATATATTTTTATATATCTGTGTGTATGTGTCTATAATATATTTATATATATCTTTGTGTGTGTCCATATATATTTATATATATCAGTGAGTGTGTCGATATATATTTATTTATATATATCAGTGTGTGTGTCTCTCAATGTATTTATATATATCTGTGTGTGTGTGTGTCTATATATATATATATATATATATATATCTGTGTGTGTGTGTCTATATATATTTATATATATCTATGTGTGTGTCCATATATATTTATATATATCAATGCGTGTGTGTCTATATATATTTATATATATATCAGTGTGTGTGTGTGTCTATATATATATTTATATATCTGTGTGTGTGTGTCTATATATATTTATATATATACCTGTGTGTGTGTCTGTATATATTTATATATATATTTGTGTGTGTGTCTATATATATTTATATATATATCTGTGTGTGTGTCTATATATATTCATATATATCTGTGCGTGTGTGTCTATATATATATATCTGTATGAGTGTGTCTATATATATTTAAATATACCTGTGTGTGCGTGTCTATATATATTTGATATGTATCTGTATGTGTGTCTTTCTATATTTATATATATCTGTGTGTGTGTGTATTTATAGATTTATATATATCTGTGTGTGTGTCTATATATACTTATATATATCTGTGTGTGTGCCTATATACATTTATATGTAACTGTGTGTGTGTGTGTCTATGTATATTTATATATATCTGTGTGTGTGTGTCTATATATATTTATATATATCTGTGTGTGTCTATATAGAGGTACATATATCTGTGTGTGTGTCTATATATATTTATATATATATGTATGTGTGTCTATAATATTTATATATATATATATATCTGTGTGTGTGTGTCTATATAAATTTATATATATCTGTGTGTGTGTCTATATATATTTATTTATATCTGTGTGTGTGTGTCTATATATATTTTTATATATCTGAGTGTGTGTGTCTATATATAGAAACATAGAAACATAGAAAATAGGTGCAGGAGCAGGCCATTCAGCCCTTCTAGCCTGCACCGCCATTCAATGAGTTCATGGCTGAACATGAAACATCAGTACCCCCTTCCTGCTTTCTCGCCATAACCCTTGATCCCCCGAGTAGTAAGGACTTCATCTAACTCCCTTTTGAATATATTTAGTGAATTGGCCTCAACTACTTTCTGTGGTAGAGAATTCCATTTCTATTATATTTCTATATATCTCTGTGTGTGTCCATACATATTTATATATAACAGTGAGTGTGTCTATATATATATATATATATATATATATATATATATATATATATATATCAGTGTGAGTGTCTCTATATATATTTATATATATCTGTGTGTGTGTGTGTCTATATATATTTATATATATATCTGTGTGTGTGTCTATATAATTTTATATATATCTATGTGTGTGTCCATATATATTTATATATATCAATGTGTGTGTGTCTCTATATATTTATATATATCAGTGTGCGTGTGTCTATATATATTTATATATATCCCTGTGTGTGTGTCTATATATATTTATATAAAGATCCGTGTGTGTATGTCTATATATATTTATACATATCTGTGTGTGTGTGTCTATATATATTTATATATATCTTTGTGTGTGTCCATATATATTTATATATATCAGTGAGTGTGTCTATATATATTTATATATATATATATCAGTGTGTGTGTCTCTATATGTATTTATATACATCTGTGTGTGTGTGTCTATATATATTTATATATTTATATATCTGTGTGTGTGTCTATATATATTTATATATATCAATGTGTGTGTGTCCATATATATTTATATATATCAATGTGTGTGTGTCTATATATATTTATCAATATCAGTGTGTGTGTGTCTATATATATTTATATATAGCTGTGTTTGTGTGTCAATATATATTTATATATATACACCTGTGTGTGTGTCTATATATATAAATATATATATCTGTATGAGTGTGTCGATATATATTTAAATATACCTGTGTGTGCGTGTCTATATATATTATATATATCTGTATGTGTGTCTTTCGATATTTATATCTATCTGTGTGTGTGTGTATTTAGATATTTATATATATTTGTGTGTGTGCCTTATATATACTTATATATATCTGTGTCTGTGTCTATATATATTTATATATCTCTGTGTGTGTGTGTGTCCATATATATTTATATATATATCTGTGTGTGTGTCTATAATATTTATATATATATATATCTGTGTGTGTGTGTGTCTATATAAATTTATATATATCTGTGTGTGTGTCTATATATATTTATATATATATCAGTGTGTGTGTATGTGTCTATATATACTTATATATATATGTATATATATCTGTGTGTGTGTGTCTATATATATTTATATATATATCTGTGTGTGTGTCTATATATATTTATACATATCTGTGTGTGTCTGAGTCTATATATATTTATATATATCTGTGTGTGTGTCCATATATATTTATATATATCTGTGTGTCTATATAAATTTATATATATATCTGTGTGTGCGTCTATATATATTTATATATATCTGTGTGTATGTGAGTCTATATATATTTATATATATCTGTGTGTGTGTCTATAATATTTGTATATATATCTGTGTGTGTGTCTATATAAATTTATATATATCTGTGTGTGTGTCCATATATATTTATATATATCTGTGTGTCTATATAAATTTATTTATATATCTGTGTGTGCGTCTATATATATTTATATATATCTGTGTGTGTGTGTGATTCTATATATATTATATATATCTGTGTGTGTGTCTATAATATTTGTATATATATCTGTGTGTGTGTCTATATAAATTTATATATATCTGTGTGTGTGTGAGTCTATATATATTTATATAAAGACCTGTGTGTTTGTGTCTATGTTTATTTATACATATCTGTGTGTGTGTGTGTGTCTATATATATTTATATATATCTGTGTGTGTGTCTATATTTATACATATCTGTGTGTGTCTGAGTCTATATATATTTATATAGATCTGTGTGTGTCTATATATATTTATATATATCTGTGTCTGTGTCCATATATATTTATATATATCTGTGCATGTGTGTCTGTATATATTTATATATATCTGTGTGTGTGTCTATAATATTTATATATATATATCTGTGTGTGTGTCTATATAAATTTATATATATCTGTGTGTGTGTCTATATATACTTATATATATATATATATATATATCTGTGTGTGTGTGTCTATATATATTTATATATATCTCTGAGTGTGTCTATATATATTTATACATATCTGTGTGTGTCTGAGTCTATATATATTTATATAGATCTGTGTGTGTCTATATATATTTATATATATCTGTGTCTGTGTCTATATATATTTATATATATCTGTGTGTGTGTGTCTATATAAATTTATATATATCTGTGTGTGTGTCTATATATATTTATATATATCTGTGTGTGTGTGTGCAGGACATTCTGAAATGGGAGGGAGAACAGCCAGTTGTCGTGGTGCACATTGGTACCAACGACATAGGTAAAAAAAGGGATGAGGTCCTTCGAAACGAATTTAAGGAGCTAGGAGCTAAATTAAAAAGTAGGACCTCGAAAGTAGTAATCTCGGGATTGCTACCAGTGCCACGTGATAGTCAGAGTAGGAATCGCAGGATAGCGCAGATGAATACGTGGCTTGAGCAGTGGTGCAGCAGGGAGGGATTCAAATTCCTGGGGCATTGGGACCGGTTCTGGGGTAGGTGGGACCAGTACAAACCGGACGGTCTGCACCTGGGCAGGACCGGAACCAATGTCCTAGGGGGAGTGTTTGCTAGTGCTGTTGGCGAGTATTTAAACTAATATGGCAGGGGGATGGGAACCAATGCAGGGAGACAGAGGGAAACAAAAAGGAGACAAAAGCAAAAGACAGAAAGGAGATGAGGAAAAGTGGAGGGCAGAGAAACCCAAGGCAAAGAACAAAAAGGGCCACTGTACAGCAAAATTCTAAAAGGACAAAGGGTGTTAATAAAACAAGCCTGAAGGCTTTGTGTCTTAATGCAAGGAGTATCCGCAATTAGGTGGATGAATTAATTGTGCAAATAGATGTTAACAAATATGATGTGATTGGGATTACGGAGACGTGGCTCCAGGATGATCAGGGCTGGGAACTCAACATTCATGGGTATTCAACATTCAGGGTGGATAGAATAAAAGGAAAAGGAGGTGTGGTAGCATTGCTGGTTAAAGAGGAGATTAATGCAATAGTTAGGAAAGACATTAGCTTGGATGATGTGGAATCTATATGGGTAGAGCTGCAGAACACCAAAGGGCAAAAAACGTTAGTAGGAGTTGTTTACAGACCTCCAAACAGTAATAGGGATGTTGGGGAGGGCATCAAACAGGAAATTAGGGGTGCATGCAATAAAGGTGTAGCAGTTATAATGGGTGACTTTAATATGCACATAGATTGGGCTAGCCAAACTGGAAGCAATACGGTGGAGGAGGATTTCCTGGAGTGCATAAGGGATGGTTTTCTAGACCAATATGTTGAGGAACCAACTCGGGGGGAGGCCATCTTAGACTGGGTGTTGTGTAATGAGAGAGGATTAATTAGCAATCTCATTGTGCGAGGCCCCTTGGGGAAGAGTGACCATAATATGGTGGAATTCTGCATTAGGATGGAGAATGAAACAGTAATTTCAGAGACCATGGTCCAGAACTTAAAGAAGGGTAACTTTGAAGGTATGAGGCGTGAATTGGCTAGGATAGATTGGCGAATGATACTTAGGGGGTTGACTGTGGATGGGCAATGGCAGACATTTAGAGACCGCAAGGATGAATTACAACAATTGTACATTCCTGTCTGGCGCAAAAATAAAAAAGGGAAGGTGGCTCAACCGTGGCTATCTAGGGAAATCAGGGATAGTATTAAAGCCAAGGAAGTGGCATACAAATTGGCCAGAAATAGCAGCGAACCTGGGGACTGGGAGAAATTTAGAACTCAGCAGAGGAGGACAAAGGGTTTGATTAGGGTAGGGAAAATGGAGTACGAGAAGAAGCTTGCAGGGAACATTAAGGCGGATTGCAAAAGTTTCTATAGGTTTGTAAAGAGAAAAAGGTTGGTGAAGACAAACGTAGGTCCCCTGCAGTCAGAATCAGGGGAAGTCATAACGGGCAACAAAGAAATGGCCGACCAATTGAACAAGTACTTTGGTTCGGTATTCACTAAGGAGGATACAAACAACCTTCCGGATATAAAAGGGGTCAGAGGGTCTAGTAAGGAGGGGGAACTGAGGGAAATCTTTATTAGTCGGGAAATTGTGTTGGGGAAATTGATGGGATTGAAGGCCGATAAATCCCCAGGGCCTGATGGACTGCATCCTAGAGTACTTAAGGAGGTGGCCTTGGAAATAGCGGATGCATTGACAGTCATTTTCCAACATTCCATTGACTCTGGATCAGTTCCTATGGAGTGTAGGGTAGCCAATGTAACCCCACTTTTTAAAAAAGGAGGGAGAGAGAAAACAGGGAATTATAGACAGGTCAGCCTGACCTCAGTAGTGGGTAAAATGATGGAATCAATTATTAAGGATGTCATAGCAGTGCATCTGGAAAATGGTGACATGATAGGTCCAAGTCAGCATGGATTTGTGAAAGGGAAATCATGCTTGACAAATATTCTGGAATTTTTTGAGGATGTTTCCAGTAAAGTGGACAAAGGAGAACCAGTTGATGTGGTATATTTGGACTTTCAGAAGGCTTTCGACAAGGTCCCACACAAGAGATTAATGTGCAAAGTTAAAGCACATGGGATTGGGGGTAGTGTGCTGACGTGGATTGAGAACTGGTTGTCAGACAGGAAGCAAAGAGTAGGAGTAAACGGGTACTTTTCAGAATGGCAGGCAGTGACTAGTGGAGTGCCGCAAGGTTCTGTGCTGGGGCCCCAGCTGTTTACATTGTACATTAATGATTTAGACGAGGGGATTATATGCAGTATCTCCAAATTTGCGGATGATACTAAGTTGGGTGGCAGTGTGAGCTGAGAGGAGGATGCTATTAGGCTGCAGAGTGACTTGGATAGGTGAGGTGAGTGGGCAAATGCATGGCAGATGAAGTTTTATGTGCATAAATGTGAGGTTATCCACTTTGGTGGTAAAAACAGAGAGACAGACTATTATCTGAATGGTGACAGATTAGGAAAAGGGAAGGTGCAACGAGACCTGGGTGTCATGGTACATCAGTCATTGAAGGTTAGCATGCAGGTACAGCAGGCGGTTAAGAAAGCAAATGGCATGTTGGCCTTCATAGCGAGGGGATTTGAATACAGGGGCAGGGAGGTGTTGCTACAGTTGTACAGGGCCTTGGTGAGGCCACACCTGGAGTATTGTGTACAGTTTTGGTCTCCTAACTTGAGGAAGGACATTCTTGCTATTGAGGGAGTGCAGCGAAGGTTCACCAGACTGATTCCCGGGATGGCGGGACTGACCTATCAAGAAAGATTGGATCAACTGGGCTTGTATTCACTGGAGTTCAGAAGAATGAGAGGGGACCTCATAGAAACGTTTAAAATTCTGACGTGTTTAGACAGGTTAGATGCAGAAAGAATGTTCCCAATGTTGGGGAAGTCCAGAACCAGGGGTCAGAGTCTGAGGATAAGTGGTAAGCCATTTAGGACCGAGATGAGGAGAAACTTCTTCACCCAGAGAGTGGTGAACATGTGGAATTCTCTACCACAGAAAGTAGTTGAGGCCAATTCACTAAATATATTCAAAAGGGAGTTAGACGAAGTCCTTACTACTCGGGGGATCAAGGGTTATGGCGAGAAAGCAGGAAGGGGGTACTGAAGTTTCATGTTCAGCCATGAACTCATTGAATGGCAGTGCAGGCTAGAAGGGCTGAATGGCCTGCTCCTGCACCTATTTTCTATGTTTCTATGTTTCTATGTATATATTCTTATATATCTGTGCCTGTGTGTGTGTCGATATATATTTATATATATCTGTGTGATTGTGTCGATATATATTTATATATATATCTGTGTGTGTGTGAGTCTATATATATTTATATATATAGCTGTGTGTGTGTCTATATATATTTCTATAAAGATCTGTGTGTGTGTGTTTCTATATA
Source organism: Pristiophorus japonicus (assembly GCF_044704955.1). Lineage (NCBI taxonomy): Eukaryota > Metazoa > Chordata > Chondrichthyes > Pristiophoridae > Pristiophorus > Pristiophorus japonicus. The sequence goes on from NW_027254765.1 coordinate 138,379, forward strand.
TTTTACATATCTGTGTGTGTGTGAGTCTATATATATTTATATATGTATCTGGGTGTGTGTGTATCTATATATATTTTTATATATATTTGTGTGTGTGTCTATATATATTTATATATATATATATAACTGTGTGTGTGTGTGTCTATATATATTTATATATATCTGTGTGTGTGTCTATATATATGTATGTATATATCTGTGTGTCTGTGTGTCTGTATAAATTTATATATATCTGTGCGTGTGTCTATATATATTTATATATATCTGTGTGATTGTGTCTATATATATTTATATATATAAATCTGTGTCTGTGTGAGTCTATATATATTTATATATGTATCTGGGTGTGTGTGTGTCTATATATATATTTATATATATTTGTGTGTGTGTGTCTATATATATTTATATCTATCTGTGTGTGTCTACATGTATTTATATATATCTGTGTGTGTCTATATATATTTATATATATATATCTGTATGTGTGTGAGTCCATATATATTTATATATATCTGCGTATGTGTGTGTCTATATATATTTATATATATCTGTGCGTGTGTGTCTATATAGATTTATCTATATCTGTGTGTGTGTCTATATATATTTATATATATCTGTGTCTGTGTGTCTATCTAAATTTATATATATCTGTGTGTGTGTCTATATATACTTATATATATATATCTGTGTGTGTGTCTATATATATTTATATATATCTGTGTGTGTGTCTATATAAATGTATATATATCTGTGTGTGTGTCTATATATATTTATATATATCTGTGTGTGTGTGTCTATATATATATATATATATCTGTGTGATTGTGTCGATATATATTTATATAAAGATCTGTGTGTGTGAGAGTCTATATATATTTATACATATTTGTGTGTGTGTGTGTCTATATATATTTATATATGTATCTGGGTGTGTGTGTGTCTATATATATATTTATATATATATATTTGTGTGTGTGTGTCTATATATATATTTATATATATATCTGTGTGTGTCTATATAGAAATTTATATATATCTGTGTTTGGGTGTCTATATATATTTATATATATCTGTGTGCCTGTGTCTATATATATTTATATATATCTGTGTGTGTGTCAATATATATTTAAAAATATCTGTGTGTCTATATATACTTATATATATATCTGTATGTGTGTGAGTCCATATATATTTATATATACCCACGTCGGTGTGTGTCTTTATATATTTACATATATCTGTGCGTGTGTGTCTAAATATATTTATATATATATATCTGTGTGTGTGTCTATAATATTTATATATATATCTGTGTATGTGTCTATATAAATTTATATATATCTGTGTTTGTGTCTATATATATTTATATATATATCTGTGTGTGTGTCTATATATATATTTATATGTATCTGTGTGTGCCTATATATATTTATATAAAGATCTGTGTGTGTGTGTTTATATATATTTATACATATCTGTGTGTGTGTGTGTCTATATATATTTATATATTTCAGTGTGTGTGTGTCTATATATATTTATATATGTCTGTGTGTCTGTGTCTATATATATTTATATCTATCTGTGTGTGTCTACATATATTTATATATATCTGTATGTGTGTCTATATAAATTTATATATATCTGTGTGTGTGTCTATATATACTTATATATATATATATACATATATATATATCTATATATATATATATATCTGTCTGTGTGTGTCTATATATATGTATATATATCTCTGTGTGTGTCTATATATATTTATACATATCTGTGTGTGTCTGAGTCTATATATATTTATATAGATCTGTGTGTGTCTATATATATTTATATATATCCGTGTGTGTGTGTGTCTATATAAATTTATATATATCTGTGTGTGTGTCTATATATATTTATATATATCTGTGTGTGTGTGTCTATATATTCTTATATATATATATATCTGTGCCTGTGTGTGTGTGTCTATATATATTTATATATATCTGTGTGATTGTGTCGATATATATTTATATATATGTCTGTGTGTGTGTGAGTCTATATATATTTATATATATAGCTGTGTGTGTGTCTATATATATTTCTATAAAGATCTGTGTGTGTGTGTCTCTATATATTTATACATATCTGTGTGTGTGTGTGTCTATATATATTTATATATGTATCTGGGTGTGTGTCTATATATATATTTATATATATTTGTGTGTGTGTCTATATATATTTATATATATATATCTGTGTGTGTGTGTGTGTATATATATTTATATATATCTGTGTGTGTGTCTATATATATTTATATATATCTGTGTGTCTGTATAAATTTATATATATCTTTGTGTGTGTCTATATATATTTATATATATCTGTGTGATTGTGTCTATATATATTTATATATATAAATCTGTGTCTGTGTGAGTCTATATATATTTATATATGTATCTGGGTGTGTGTGTGTCTATATATATATTTATATATATTTGTGTGTGTGTCTATATATATTTATATATATATCTGTGTGTGTGTGTGTGTGTCTATATATATTTCTATATATCTGTGTGTGTGTGCCTATATATATTTATATATATCTGTGTGTGTGTTTCTATATTATTTATATATATCTGTGTGTGTGTCTATATATATTTATATATATATATATATATCTGTATGTGTGTGTCTATATATATTTATATATATCTCTGTCGATGTCTATATATATTTATACATATCTGTGTGTGTCTGAGTCTATATATCTTTATATAGATCTGTGTGTGTCTATATATTTATATATATCTGTATCTGTGTTTATATATATTTTTATATATCCGTGTGTGTGTGTGTCTATATAAATTTATATATATCTGTGTGTGTGTCTATATATATTTATATATATCTGTGTGTGTGTGTCTATATATTCTTATATATATATATATATATATATCTGTGCCTGTGTGTGTGTGTCTATATATATTTATATATATCTGTGTTATTGTGTTCCGATATATATTTATATATATATCTGTGTGTGTGTGAGTCTATATATATTTATATATATAGCTGTGTGTGTGTCTATATATATTTCTATAAAGATCTGTGTGTGTGTGTCTCTATATATTTATACATATCTATGTGTGTGTGTGTCTATATATATTTATATATGTATCTGGGTGTGTGTGTGTCTATATATATATTTATATATATTTGTGTGTGTCTATATATATTTATATATATATATCTGTGAGTGTGTGTGTGTATATTAATTTATATATATCTGTGTGTGTGTCTATATATATTTATATATATCTGTGTGTCTGTGTGTCTGTATAAATTTATATATATCTTTGTGTGTGTCTATATATATTTATATATATCTGTGTGATTGTGTCTATATACATTTATATATATCTGTGTGTGTGTCTATATATATTTATATATATATCTGTGTGTGTGTCTATATATATTTTTATATATCTGTGTGTGTGTGTATATATATATTTTATATATCTGTGTGTGTGTGTCGATATATATTTATATTTATCTGTGTGTGTGTCTATATATATTCATATATATATATATCTGTGTGTGTGTGTCTATATATATTTATATATATCTGTGTGTATGTCTATATATATTTATATATATCTGTGTGTGTGTGTGTATATATATTTATATATATCTGTGTGTGTGTGTCGATATATATTTATATATATCTGTGTGTGTGTCTATATATATTAATATATATCTGTGTGTGTGTGTGTCTATATATATTTATATATATATCTGTGTGTGTGTCTATATATATTTATATATATCTGTGTGTGTGTCTATATATATTTATATATATATGAGTGTGTGTGTGTGTTTCTATATATATTTATATATATCTGTGTGTGAGTCTATATATATTTATATCTATCTGTGTGTGTGTGTGTGTCTATATATATTTACATATATCTGTGTGTGTGTCTATATATATTTATATATATATATCTGTGTGTGTGTGTGTCTATATATATTTATATATATATGTCTGTATGTGTCCATATACATTTATATATATCTGTGTGTGTGTGTCTATATATATTTATATCTATCTGTGTTTGTGTGTCTATATATATTTATATATATCTGTGTGTGTGTTTCCACATATATTTATATATATATCTGTGTGTGTGTGTCTATATATATTTGTATATATCTGTGTGTGTGTGTCTATATATATTTATATATATATATATCTCTGTGTGTATATTTTTTGTATATATCTGTGTGTATGTGTCTATATATATTTATATATATATATATATCTCTGTGTGTGTGTGTTTATATATTTATATATATCTGTGTGTATGTGTCTATATATATATTTATATCTATCTGTGTGTGTCTATATATACATATATATATCTGTGTGTGTGTGTCTACATATATTTATATATATATATATATCTGTGTGTGTGTGTCTATATATATTTATATATATCTGTGTGTGTGTGCCTATATATATTAATATACATCTGTGTGTGTGTGTCTGTATATATTTATATATATCTGTGTGTGTGTGTGTGTGTGTCTATATATATTTATATATATCTGTGTGTGGGTCTATATATATTTATATATATCTGTGTGTTTGTCTATATATATTTATATATATCTGTGTGTGTGTGTCTATATATATTTATATATATATATCTGTGAGTGTGTCTATATATAATTATATTTATATCTATGTGTGTGTGTCTATATATATTTATATATATCTGTGTGTGTGTGTCAATATATATTTAGATATATCTGTGTTTGTGTGGCTATATATATATTCATATATATCTGTGTGTGTGTGTCTGTATATATATATATCTATATCCGTGTGTTTCTATATATATTTATATATATATCTGTGTGTGTCTATATATATTTATATATATATATGTGTGTGTGTGTCTATATATATTTATATATATTTGTGTTTGTGTGCTTCTGTATATATTTATATATACCTGTGTGTGTGTGTGTGTATATATTTATATATATCTGTGTGTGTGTGTATATATACTTATATATATCTGTGTGTGTGTCTATATATATTTATATATATCTGTGTGTGTGTGTATATATATATTTATATGTATCTGTGTGTGTGTGTCTATGTATATTTATATCTATCTGTGTGTGTGTGTATCTATATATTTATATATATATCTGTGTGTGTCTAAATATAGGAATATATATCTGTGTGTTTCTATATATAGGAATATATATTTGTGTGTGTGTCTATAATATTTATATATATACCTGTGTGTGTGTGTGTCTATATATAGTTATATATATCTGTGTGTGTGTGTGTCTATATATAGTTTTATATATATATATATATATATATATATATATATATATATATATCTATGTGTGTGTGTTTCTATGTATATTTATATATATCTGTGTCTGTGTGTCAAATATATTTATATATATATATCTGTGTGTGTGAGTCTATATATATATTTATATATATATATATATATATATATCTGTGTGTGTCTATATATGTATATAAAGATCTGTGTGTGTGTGTGTCTATATATATTTATACATATCTGTGTGTGTGTATGTCTATGTATATTTATATATATATCAGTGTGTGTGTGTCTATATATATTTATATATATCTGTGTTTGTGTGTCTATATATATTCATATATATCTGTGTGTGTGTGTCTGTATATATTTGTATATATCCGTGTGTGTCTATATATATTTATATATATATATCTGTGTGTATCTATATATATTTATATATATATATGTGTGTGTGTGTGTCTATATATATTTATATATATATCTGTGTGTGTGTGTGTCTATATATATTTATATATATATCTGTGTGTGTGTGTGTCTATATATATATATATTTATATATATATGTGTGTATGTGTGTCTATATATATTTATATATATTTGTGAGTGCGTGTGTCTATATATATTTATATATATCTGTGTTTGGGTCTCTATATATATTTACATATATCTGTGTGGTGTGTCTATATATATTTATATATATATTTGTGTTTGTGTGTGTCTATATATATTTATATGCATCTTTGTGTGTCTATATATACTTCTATATATCTGTGTGTGTGTCTATATATATTTATATGTTTCTGTGTGTGTGTGTCTATGTATATTTATATATATCTGTGTGTGTGTGTCTATATAAATTTATATATATCTGTGTGTGTGTCTATATATATTTATATATAGCTGTGTGTGTGTGTCTATATATATTATATATATTTGTGGGTGTGTGAGTCTATATATATTTATATATATATCTGTGTGTGTGTCTATATATCTGTGTGTGTGTGTCTATATATATTTATATATATATCTGTGTGTGTGTGTGTGTCTATATATATTTATATCTATCTGTGTTTGTGTGTAAATATATATTTATATATATCTGTGTGTGTGTTTCCACATATAATTATATATATATCTGTGTGTGTGTGTCTATATATATTTGTATATATCTGTGTGTGTGTGTCTATATATATTTATATATATATATATCTCTGTGTGTATCTTTTTTGTATATATCTGTGTGTGTGTGTCTATATATA
>NW_027254765.1:150000-160000 GCF_044704955.1 Pristiophorus japonicus
TGTGTGTGTCTATATATATTTATATATTTATGTGAGTGTGTCTGTTCATATATATTTACCTTTGTGTCTGAGTGTGTGTGTGTGTCTATATATATTTATATACGTGTGTGTGTGTGTCTATATATATTTATATATATCTCTGTGTGTGTGTGTGTCTATATACATTTATATATACGTGTGTGTGTGTCTATTTATATTTATATATATCTATGTGTGTGTGTCCATATATATTTATATATATCTGTGTGCGTCCATATATATATATATATATACATATCTGCGTATGTGTGTCTATATATATTCATATATATCTGTGTGTGTGTGTGAGTCTATATATATTTATATATATCTGTGTGTGTGTCTATATATATTTATATATATATCTGTGTGTGTATCTATAATATTTAGATATATATATCTGTGTGTGAGTGTCCATATAAATTTATATATATCTGTGTGTGTGTCTATATATATTTATATATATCTGTGTGTATGTGTCTATAATATATTTATATATATCTTTGTGTGTGTCCATATATATTTATATATATCAGTGAGTGTGTCGATATATATTTATTTATATATATCAGTGTGTGTGTCTCTCTATGTATTTATATATATCTGTGTGTGTGTGTGTCTTTATATATTTATATATATATCTATGTGTGTGTCCATATATATTTATATATATCAATGCGTGTGTGTCTATATATATTTATATATATATCAGTGTGTGTGTGTCTATATATATATTTATATATCTGTGTGTGTGTGTCTATATATATTTATATATATACCTGTGTGTGTGTCTATATATATTTATATATATTTGTGTGTGTGTGTCTATATATATTTATATATATATCTGTGTGTGTGTCTATATATATTCATATATATCTGTGCGTGTGTGTCTATATATATATATCTGTATGAGTGTGTCTATATATATTTAAATATACCTGTGTGTGTGTGTCTATATATATTTGATATGTATCTGTATGTGTGTCTTTCTATATTTATATATATCTGTGTGTGTGTGTATTTATAGATTTATATATATCTGTGTGTGTGTCTATATATACTTTTATATATCTGTGTGTGTGCCTATATACAGTTATATGTATCTTTGTGTGTGTGTCTATGTATATTTATATATATCTGTGTGTGTGTGTCTATATATATTTATATATATCTGTGTGTGTCTATATATAGGTATATATATCTGTGTGTGTGTCTATATATATTTATATATATATGTATGTGTGTCTATAATATTTATATATATATATCTCTGTGTGTGTGTCTATATAAATGTATATATATCTGTGTGTGTGTCTATATATATTTATTTATATCTGTGTGTGTGTGTCTATATATTTTTTTATATATCTGAGTGTGTGTGTCTATATATAGAAACATAGAAACATAGAAAATAGGTGCAGGAGCAGGCCATTCAGCCCTTCTAGCCTGCACCTCCATTCAATGAGTTCATGACAGAACATGAAACGTCAGTACCCTCTTCCTGCTTTCTCGCCATAACCCTTGATCCCCCGAGTAGTAAGGACTTCATCGAACTCCCTTTTGAATATATTTAGTGAATTGGCCTCAACTACTTTCTGTGGTAGAGAATTCCATTTCTATTATATTTCTATATATCTCTGTGTGTGTCCATACATATTTATATATAACAGTGAGTGTGTCTATAATATCAGTGTGAGTGTCTCTATATATATTTATATATATCTGTGTGTGTGTGTGTCTATATATATTTATATATATATCTGTGTGTGTGTCTATATAATTTTATATATATCTATGTGTGTGTCCATATATATTTATATATATCAATGTGTGTGTGTCTCTATATATTTATATATATATCAGTGTGCGTGTGTCTATATATATTTATATATATCCCTGTGTGTGTGTCTATATATATTTATATAAAGATCCGTGTGTGTATGTCTATATATATTTATACATATCTGTGTGTGTGTGTCTATATATATTTATATATATCTTTGTGTGTGTCCATATATATTTATATACATCAGTGAGTGTGTCTATATATATTTATATATATATATCAGTGTGTGTGTCTCTATATGTATTTATATATATCTGTGTGTGTGTGTCTATATATATTTATATATTTATATATCTGTGTGTGTGTCTATATATATGTATATATATCAATGTGTGTGTGTCCATATATATTTATATATATCAATGTGTGTGTGTCTATATATATTTATCTATATCAGTGTGTGTGTGTCTATATATATTTATATATATTTGTGAGTGTGTGTGTCTATATATATTTATATATATCTGTGTGTATGTCTATATATATATATTCATATATAGCTGTGCGTGTGTGTATATATATCAATATATATATCTGTATGAGTGTGTCGATATATATTTAAATATACCTGTGTGTGCGTGTCTATATATATTATATATATCTGTATGTGTGTCTTTCGATATTTATATATATCTGTGTGTGTGTGTAATTAGATATTTATATATATTTGTGTGTGTGCCTTATATATACTTATATATATCTGTGTCTGTGTCTATATATATTTATATGTATCTGTGTGTGTTTGTCAATGTATATTTATATATATCTGTGTGTGTGTCTATATATATTTATATATATCTGTGTGTGTCTATATATATTTATACATATCTGTGTGTGTCTATATATCGGTATATATATGTGTGTGTGTGTGTTTATATATATTTATATATATATATGTGTGTGCGTCTATAATATTTATATATATATACCTGTGTGTGCGTGAGTCTATATAAATTTATACATATCTGTGTGTGTGTCTATATACATTTATATATATCTGTGTGTGTGTGTGTGTATATATTTGTATATATCTGTGTGTGTGTGTGTCTATATATATTTATATATATCTGTCTGTGTGTGTGTGTATATATATATTTATATATGTGTCTGGGTGTGTGTGTGTGTCTATATATATTTATATATACGTGTGTCTGTGTCAATATATATTTATATATATCTGTGTGTGTGTTTGTATATATATTTGTATATATCTGTGTGTGTCTGTCTATATATATTTATATATCTCTGTGTGTGTGTCCATATATATTTATATATATTTGTGTGTGTGTGTGTCTATATATATTTATATATATCTGTGTTTGTGTGTCTATATATATTTATATATATATCTGTGCGTGTGTGTCTATATATATTTATATATATCTGTGTGTGTGTCTATAATATTTATATATATATATCTGTGTGTGTGTGTGTCTATATAAATTTATATATATCTGTGTGTGTGTCTATATATATTTATATATATATCAGTGTGTGTGTATGTGTCTATATATACTTATATATATATATATATATATCTGTGTGTGTGTGTCTATATATATTTATAAATATATCTGTGTGTGTGTCTATATATATTTATACATATCTGTGTGTGTCTGAGTCCATATATATTTATATATATCTGTGTGTGTGTCCATATATATTTATATATATATCTGTGTGTCTATATAAATTTATATATATATCTGTGTGTGCGTCTATATATATTTATATATATCTGTGTGTGTGTGAGTCTATATATATTTATATATATCTGTGTGTGTGTCTATAATATTTGTATATATATTTGTGTGTGTGTCTATATAAATTTATATATATCTGTGTGTGTGTGAGTCTATATATATTTATATAAAGATCTGTGTGTGTGTGTCTATGTTTATTTATACATATCTGTGTGTGTGTCTGTGTCTATATATATTTATATATATCTGTGTGTGTGTCTATAATATTTGTATATATATCTGTGTGTGTGTCTATATAAATTTATATATATCTGTGTGTGTGTCTATATATACTTATATATATATGTGTGTGTGTGTCTATATATATTTATATATATATATATCTGTGTGTGTGTCTATATTTATACATATCTGTGTGTGTCTGAGTCTATATATATTTATATAGATCTGTGTGTGTCTATATATATTTATATATATCTGTGTCTGTGTCTATATATATTTATATATATGTCTGTGCGTGTGTGTCTATATATATTTATATATATCTGTGTGTGTGTCTATAATATTTATATATATATATATCTGTGTGTGTGTCTATATAAATTTATATATATCTGTGTGTGTGTCTATATATACTTATATATATATATATATATCTGTGTGTGTGTGTCTATATATATTTATATATATATCTCTGTGTGTGTCTATATATATTTATACATATCTGTGTGTGTCTGAATCTATATATATTTATATAGATCTGTGTGTGTCTATATATATTTATATATATCTGTGTCTGTGTCTACATATATTTATATATATCTGTGTGTGTGTGTCTATATAAATTTATATATATCTGTGTATGTGTCTATATATATTTATATATATCTGTGTGTGTGTGTGCAGGACATTCTGAAATGGGAGGGAGAACAGCCAGTTGTCGTGGTGCACATTGGTACCAACGACATCGGTAAAAAAAGGGATGAGGTCCTTCGAAACGAACTTAAGGAGCTAGGAACTAAATTAAAAAGTAGGACCTCGAAATTAGTAATCTCGGGATTGCTACCAGTGCCATGTGATAGTCAGAGTCGGAATCGCAGGATAGCGTAGATGAATACGTGGCTTGAGCAGTGGTGCAGCAGGGAGGGATTCAAATTCCTGGGTCATTGGGACCGGTTCTGGGGGAGGTGGGACCAGTACAAACCGGACGGTCTGCACCTGGGCAGGACCGGAACCAATGTCCTAGGGGGAGTGTTTGCTAGTGCTGTTGGCGAGGATTTAAACTAATATGGCAGGGGGATGGGAACCAATGCAGGGAGACAGAGGGAAACAAAAAGGAGACAAAAGCAAAAGACAGAAAGGAGATGAGGAAAAGTGGAGGGCAGAGAAACCCAAGGCAAAGAACAAAAAGGGCCACTGTACAGCAAAATTCTAAAAGGACAAAGGGTGTTAATAAAACAAGCCTGAAGGCTTTGTGTCTTAATGCAAGGAGTATCCGCAATTAGGTGGATGAATTAATTGTGCAAATAGATGTTAACAAATATGATGTGATTGGGATTACGGAGACGTGGCTCCAGGATGATCAGGGCTGGGAACTCAACATTCAGGGGTATTCAACATTCAGGAAGGATAGAATAAAAGGAAAAGGAGGTGGGGTAGCATTGCTGGTTAAAGAGGAGATTAATGCAATTGTTAGGAAAGACATTAGCTTGGATGATGTGGAATCTATATGGGTAGAGCTGCAGAACACCAAAGGGCAAAAAAACGTTAGTAGGAGTTGTGTACAGACCTCCAAACAGTAATAGGGATGTTGGGGAGGGCATCAAACAGGAAATTAGGGGTGCATGCAATAAAGGTGTAGCAGTTATAATGGGTGACTTTAATATGCACATAGATTGGGCTAGCCAAACTGGAAGCAATACGGTGGAGGAGGATTTCCTGGAGTGCATAAGGGATGGTTTTCTAGACCAATATGTTGAGGAACCAACTAGGGGGGAGGCCATCTTAGACTGGGTGTTGTGTAATGAGAGAGGATTAATTAGCAATCTCATTGTGCGAGGCCCCTTGGGGAAGAGTGACCATAATATGGTGGAATTCTGCATTAGGATGGAGAATGAAACAGTAATTTCAGAGACCATGGTCCAGAACTTAAAGAAGGGTAACTTTGAAGGTATGAGGCGTGAATTGGCTAGGATAGATTGGCGAATGATACTTAGGGGGTTGACTGTGGATGGGCAATGGCAGACATTTAGAGACCGCATGGATGAATTACAACAATTGTACATTCCTGTCTGGCGTAAAAATAAAAAAGGGAAGGTGGCTCAACCGTGGCTATCTAGGGAAATCAGGGATAGTATTAAAGCCAAGGAAGTGGCATACAAATTGGCCAGAAATAGCAGCGAACCTGGGGACTGGGAGAAATTTAGAACTCAGCAGAGGAGGACAAAGGGTTTGATTAGAGCAGGGAAAATGGAGTACGAGAAGAAGCTTGCAGGCAACATTAAGGCGGATTGCAAAAGTTTCTATAGGTATGTAAAGAGAAAAAGGTTGGTGAAGACAAACGTAGGTCCCCTGCAGTCAGAATCAGGGGAAGTCATAACGGGGAACAAAGAAATGGCAGACCAATTGAACAAGTACTTTGGTTCGGTATTCACTAAGGAGGATACAAACAACCTTCCGGATATAAAAGGGGTCAGAGGGTCTAGTAAGGAGGGGGAACTGAGGGAAATCTTTATTAGTCGGGAAATTGTGTTGGGGAAATTGATGGGATTGAAGGCCGATAAATCCCCAGGGCCTGATGGACTGCATCCTAGAGTACTTAAGGAGGTGGCCTTGGAAATAGCGGATGCATTGACAGTCATTTTCCAACATTCCATTGACTCTGGATCAGTTCCTATGGAGTGGAGGGTAGCCAATGTAACCCCACTTTTTAAAAAAGGAGGGAGAGAGAAACCAGGGAATTATAGACCGGTCAGCCTGACCTCAGTAGTGGGTAAAATGATGGAATCAATTATTAAGGATGTCATAGCAGTGCATCTGGAAAATTGTGACATTTTAGGTCCAAGTCAGCATGGATTTGTGAAAGGGAAATCATGCTTGACAAATCTTCTGGAATTTTTTGTGGATGTTTCCAGTAAAGTGGACAAAGGAGAACCAGTTGATGTGGTATATTTGGACTTTCAGAAGGCTTTCGACAAGGTCCCACACAAGAGATTAATGTGCAAAGTTAAAGCACATGGGATTGGGGGTAGTGTGCTGACGTGGATTGAGAACTGGTTGTCAGACAGGAAGCAAAGAGTAGGAGTAAACGGGTACTTTTCAGAATGGCAGGCAGTGACTAGTGGAGTGCCGCAAGGTTCTGTGCTGGGGCCCCAGCTGTTTACATTGTACATTAATGATTTAGACGAGGGGATTATATGCAGTATCTCCAAATTTGCGGATGATACTAAGTTGGGTGGCAGTGTGAGCTGCGAGGAGGATGCTATTAGGCTGCAGAATGACTTGGATAGGTTAGGTGAGTGGGCAAATGCATGGCAGATGAAGTTTTATGTGGATAAATGTGAGGTTATCCACTTTGGTGGTAAAAACAGAGAGACAGACTATTATCTGAATGGTGACAGATTAGGAAAAGGGAAGGTGCAACGAGACCTGGGTGTTATGGTACATCAGTCATTGAAGGTTAGCATGCAGGTACAGCAGGCGGTTAAGAAAGCAAATGGCATGTTGGCCTTCATAGCGAGGGGATTTGAATACAGGGGCAGGGAGGTGTTGCTACAGTTGTACAGGGCCTTGGTGAGGCCACACCTGGAGTATTGTGTACAGTTTTGGTCTCCTAACTTGAGGAAGGACATTGTTGCTATTGAGGGAGTGCAGCGAAGGTTCACCAGACTGATTCCCGGGATGGCGGGACTGACCTATCAAGAAAGATTGGATCAGCTGGGCTTTTATTCACTGGAGTTCAGAAGAATGAGTGGGGACCTCATAGAAACGTTTAAAATTCTGACGGGTTTAGACAGGTTCGATGCAGAAAGAATTTTCCCAATGTTGGGGAAGTCCAGAACCAGGGGTCAGAGTCTGAGGATAAGGGGTAAGCCATTTAGGACCGAGATGAGGAGAAACTTCTTCACCCAGAGAGTGGTGAACATGTGGAATTCTCTACCACAGAAAGTAGTTGAGGCCAATTCACTAAATATATTCAAAAGGGAGTTAGATGAAGTCCTTACTACTCGGGGGATCAAGGGTTATGGCGAGAAAGCAGGAAGGGGGTACTGAAGTTTCATGTTCAGCCATGAACTCATTGAATGGCAGTGCAGGCTAGAAGGGCTGAATGGCCTGCTCCTGCACCTATTTTCTAAGTGTCTATATATATATTTATATATATTTGTGTGTGTGTCTATATATATTTATATATATATCTGTGTGTGTGTGCCTATATATATTTATATATATCTGTGTGTGTGTTTCTATATTATTTATATATATCTGTGTGTGTGTCTATATATATTTATATATATCTGTGTTTGGGTGTCTATATATATATATTTATATACATCTGTGTGCGTGTGTCGATATATATTTATATATATCTGTGTGTGCCTATATATATTTATATAAAGATCTGTGTGTGTGTGTCTATATATATTTATATATATATCTGTGTGTGTGTGTGTCTATATATATTTATATATTTCTGTGTGTGTGTGTCTCTATATATTTATATCTATCTGTGTGTGTCTACATATATTTATATATATCTGTGTGTGTCTATATATATTTATATATGTATATCTGTATGTGTGTGAGTCCATATATATTTATATATATCTGCGTATGTGTGTGTCTATATATATTTATATATATATCTGTGCGTGTGTGTCTATATATATTTATCTATATCTGTGTGTGTGTGTCTATATATATTTATATATATCTGTGTCTGTGTGTCTATCTAAATTTATTTATATCTGTGTGTGTGTCTACATAAATTTATATATATCTGTGTGTGTGTCTATATATATTTATATATATCTGTGTGTGTGTCTACATAAATTTATATATATCTGTGTGTGTGTCTATATATATTTATATATATCTGTGTGTGTGTGTCTATATATACTTATATATATATATATATATATCTGTGCCTTGTGTGTGTGTCTATATATATATTTATATATATCTGTGTGATTGTGTCGATATATATTTATATAAAGATCTGTGTGTGTGAGAGTCTATATATATTTATACATATTTGTGTGTGTGTGTGTCTATATATATTTATATATATATCTGGGTGTGTGTGTGTCTATATATATATATTTATATATATATTTGTGTGTGTGTGTCTATATATATATTTATATATATATATCTGTGTGTGTCTATATATATATTTATATTTATCTGTGTTTGGGTGTCTATATATATTTATATATATCTGTGTGCCTGTGTCTATATATATTTATATATATCTGTGTGTGTGTCTATATATATTTAAAAATATCTATGTGTCTATATATACTTATATATATATCTGTATGTGTGTGAGTCCATATATATTTATATATATCTACGTAGGTGTGTGTATTTATATATTTACATATATCTGTGCGTGTGTGTCTATATATATTTATATATATATATCCGTGTGTGTGTCTATAATATTTATATATATATCTGTGTGTGTGTCTATATAAATTTATATATATCTGTGTGTGTGTCTATATATATTTATATATATATCTGTGTGCGTGTGTCTATATATATATTTATATATATATCTGTGTGTGTGTGTTTATATATATTTATACATATCTGTGTGTGTGTGTGTCTATATATATTTATATATTTCAGTGTGTGTGTGTCTATATATATTTATATATGTCTGTTTTTCTGTGTCTATATATATTTATATTTATCTGTGTGTGTGTGTGTCTATATATATTTATATCTATCTATGTGTGTCTACATATATTTATATATATCTGTATGTGTGTCTATATAAATTTATATATATCTGTGTGTGTGTCTATATATACTTATATATATCTGTGTGTGTGTGTCTATATATATATATATATATCTCTGTGTGTGTCTATATATATTTATACATATCTGTGTGTGTCTGAGTCTATATATATTTATATAGATCTGTGTGTGTCTATATATATTTATATATATCTGTATCTGTGTCTATATATATTTATATATATCCGTGTGTGTGTGTGTCTATATAAATTTATATATATCTGTGTGTGTGTCTATATATATTTATATATATCTGTGCCTGTGTGTGTGTGTCTATATATATTTATATATATATCTGTGTGATTGTGTCGAAATATATTTATATATATCTGTGTGTGTGTCTGTATATATTTATATATATATGTGTGTCTGTGTGTCTGTATAAATTTATATATATCTTTGT
>NW_027254765.1:177500-180000 GCF_044704955.1 Pristiophorus japonicus
TATGTGTGTGTTTATATTTATTTATATATATCTCTATGTGCTTGTCTATATATATTTATATATATCTGTGTGTGTGTGCGTGTCTATATATATTTATATATATCTGTGTGTGTGTGCGTGTCTATATATATTTATATATATCTGTGTATGTTTATATATATATATTTATATATATATCTGTGTGTGAGTCGATATTTATTAATATAATATCTATGTGTGTGTGTCTATATATATTTATATATATCTGTGTGTGTGTGTCTTAATATATATTTATATATATCTGTGTATGTGTGTCTATATCTATTTATATATTTGTGTGTGTGTGTGTGTGTCTATATATATTTACATATATATATCTATGTGTGTGTGTCTATATTTATTTATCTATATATCTATGTGTGTGTGTCTATATTTATTTATCTATATTTGTTTGTGTGTGTCTATATATACTTATATATATCTTTGTGTGTGTGTGTCTATATATATTTATATATATCAGTGTGTGTGTGTCAATATATAATTATATATATATCAGTGAGTGTGTGCGTCTATATATTTATATATATATCTGTGTGTGTGTCTATATATATTCATATATATCTATGCGTGTGTGTCTATATATATATATATATATCTGTGTGAGTGTGTCTATATATATTTATATATATCTGTGTGTGTGTATCTATATATATTTATATATATCTGTGTGTGTGTCTGTATATATTTATATATATCTGTCTGTGTTTCTATATATTTTTATTTATATCTGTGTGTGTGTGTGTGTCTATATATATTTATATATATTTGCGTGTGTGTGTGTCTATATATATTTATATCTTTATCTGTGTGTGTGTGTCTATATATATTTATATATATCTGTGTGTGCGTTTGTCTTTATATATATATATATATCTGTGTGTGTGTCTATATATATTGATATATATCTGTGTGTGTTTGTCTATATATATATATATATATATATTTATATATCAGTGTGTGTGTCTATATATATTTTAAAATATCTTTGTTTGTTTCGATATATATTTATATATATCTGTGTGTCTCAACATATATTTATATATATCTGTGTATGTGTGTGTTTAAATTTATTTATATATATCTCTATGTGCGTGTCTGTATATATTTATATATATATATCTGTGTGTGTGCATGTCTATATATATTTATATATATCTGTGTATGTTTATATATATATATTTATATATATCTGTGTGTGTGTCTATATTTATTAATATATATATCTATGTGTGTGTGTCTACATATATTTATATATATCTGTGTGTGTGTCTATATATATTTATATATATATCTGTGTATGTGTGTCTATATCTATTTATATATTTGTGTGTGTGTGTGTGTGTCTATATATATTTATATATATATCAATGTGTGTGTGTCTATATTTATATATCTATATATCTATGTGTGTGTGTCTATATTTATTTATCTATATTTGTTTGTGTGTGTCTATATATACTTATATATATATATATATCTTTGTGTGTGTGTGTCTATATATATTTATATATGTCAGTGTGTGTGTGTCAATATATCATTATATATATATCAGTGAGTGTGTGCGTCTATATATTTATATATATATCTGTGTGCGTGTCTATATATATTCATATATATCTATGCGTGTGTGTCTATATATATATATATATATATATCTGTGTGAGTGTGTCTATATATATTTATATATATCTGTGTGTGTGTATCTATATATATTTATATGTATCTGTGTGTGTGTCTATATATATTTATATATATCTGTGTGTGTGTCTATATATTTATATATATCTGTGTATGTGTGTCTATATCTATTTATATATATGTGTGTGTGTCTATATATATATTTATATTTACCTGTATATGTGTGTCTATATATATTTATATATACCTGCGTGTGTGTGTGTCTATATATATTTATATATAAATCTGCGTGTGTCTATATATTTATATATATATCTGTGTGTGTGTGTGTCTATATATATTTATATACATCTGTGTATGTGTGTGTCTACATTTATTAATATATATCTGTGTGTGTGTGTGTGTGTCAATATATATTTATATACATCTGTGTATGTGTGTGTCTACATATATTTCTTTATATCTGTGTTTGTGTCTATATATACTTATATATATATGTGTGTGTGTCTATATATATTTATATATATATGTGTGTGTGTGTGTCCATATATATTTATATATATCTGTATGTGTGTGAATATATATATTTATATTTATCTGTGTGTGTGTGCGTGTCTATATATATTTATAAATATCTTTGTGTGTGTGTGTGTCTATATATGTTTATATATATCAGTGTGTGTGTGCGTCTATATATATTTATATATATATATATATATATATCTGTGTGTGTGTCTATATATATTCATATATATCTGTGCGTGTGTGTCTATATATATATATATATATATCTATGTGAGAGTGTCTATATATATATTTATAT
>NW_027254766.1:0-50000 GCF_044704955.1 Pristiophorus japonicus
GGTGAAAGAGTTAGAGAGAGATGGTGAAAGAGTTAGGGAGAGATGGTGAAAGAGTTAGGGAGAGATGGTGAAAGAGTTAGGGAGAGATGGTGAAAGAGTTAGGGAGAGATGGTGAAAGAGTTAGGGAGAGATGGTGAAAGAGTTAGGGAGAGATGGTGAAAGAGTTAGGGAGAGATGGTGAAAGAGTTAGGGAGAGATGGTGAAAGAGTTAGAGAGAGATGGTGAAAGAGTTAGGGAGATATGGTGAAAGAGGTAGGGAGAGATGGTGAAAGAGTTAGGGAGATACGGTGAAAAGAGTTAGGGAGAGATGGAGAAAGAGTTAGGGAGAGATGGTGAAAGAGTTAGGGAGAGATGGAGAAAGAGTTAGGGAGAGATGGTGAAAGAGTTAGGGAGAGATGGTGAAAGTGTTAGGGAGAGATGGAGAAAGAGTTAGGGAGAGATGGTGAAAGAGTTAGGGAGAGATGGTGAAAGAGTTAGGGAGAGATGGTGAAAGAGTTCGGGAGAGATGTTGAAAGAGTTGAGGAGAGATGGTGAAAGAGTTAGGGAGAGATGGTGAAAGAGTTAGGGAGAGATGGTGAAAGAGGTAGGGAGAGATGGTGAAAGAGTTAGGGAGAGATGGAGAAAGAGTTAGGGAGAGATGGAGAAAGAGTTAGGAAGAGATGGAGAAAGAGTTAGGTGGAGATGGTGAAAGAGTTATGGAGAGATGGTGAAAGAGTTAGGGAGATATGGAGAAAGAGTTAGGGAGAGATGGTGAAAGAGTTAGGGAGAGATGGAGAAAGAGGTAGGGAGAGATGGTGAAAGAGTTAGGGAGAGATGGAGAAAGAGTTAGGGAGAGATGGAGAAAGAGTTATGGAGAGATGGTGAAAGAGTTAGGGAGGATGGTGAAAGAGTTAGGGAGAGATGGTGTGAAAGAGTTAGGGAGAGCGGGAGAAAGAGGTAGGGAGAGATGGTGAAAGAGTTAGGGAGAGATGGTGAAAGAGTTAGAGAGAGATGGTTGAAGGTGAAAGAGTTAGGGAGAGATGGTGAAAGCGTTAGGAGAGATGGTGAAAGAGTTAGGGAGAGATGGTGAATGAAGAGTTAGGGAGAGATGGTGAAAGAGTTAGGAGGATGGTGAAAGAGTTAGGGAGAGATGGTGAAAGAGTTAGGAGAGATGGTGAAAGAGTTAGGGAGAGATGGTGAAAGAGTTAGGGAGAGATGGTGAAAGAGTTAGGGAGAGATGGTGAAAGAGTTAGAGAGAGATGGAGAAGAGAGAGAGAGAGATGGTGAAAGAGTTAGGAGAGATGTGAAAGAGTTAGAGGAGATGGTGAAAGAGTTAGGGAGAGATGGTGAAAGAGTTAGAGAGAGATGGTGAAAGAGTTAGGGAGAGAGAAGATGGTGAAAGAGTTAGGGAGAGATGGTGAAAGAGTTAGGGAGAGATGGTGAAAGAGTTAGGGAGAGATGGTGAAAGAGTTATGGAGAGATGGTGAAAGAGTTAGGGAGAGATGGTGAAAGAGTTATGGAGAGATGGTGAAAGAGTTAGAGAGAGATGGTGAAAGAGTAGGAGAGAGATGGTGAAAGAGGTAGGGAGAGATGGTGAAAGAGGTAGGGAGAGATGGTGAAAGAGTTAGGGAGAGATGGTTGAAAGAGTTAGGGAGAGATGGAGAAAGAGTTAGGGAGAGATGGTGAAAGAGTTAGGGAGAGATGGTGAATGTGTAGAAGAGATAGGGAGAATGGAGAAAGAGGGTAGGGAGAGATGGTGAAAGAGTTAGGAGAGATGGTGAAAGAGTTAGGGAGAGATGGTGAAAGTGTTAGGGAGAGATGGTGAAAGAGTTAAGGAGACTGGTGAAAGAGTTACGGAGAGATGGTGAAAGAGGTAGGAGAGATGGAGATGGTGAGAGATGATGAAGAGGTAGGGAGAGATGGTGAAAGAGTTAGGGAGAGATGGAGAAAGAGTTAGGGAGAGATGGAGAAAGAGTTGGGGAGAGATGGAGAATGAGTTAGGGGGAGATGGTGAAAGAGTTAGGGAGAGTGGTGAAAGAGTTAGGGAGATATGGAGAAAGAGTTAGGGAGAGATGGTGAAAGAGTTAGGGAGAGATGGTGAAAGAGGTAGGGAGAGATGGTGTGAAAGAGTTAGGGAGAGATGGAGAAAGAGTTAGGGAGAGATGGAGAAAGAGTTAGGGAGAGATGGTGAAAGAGTTAGGGAGAGATGGTGAAAGAGTTAGGGAGAGATGGTGAAAGAGTTAGGGGAGAGAAGGTGAAAGAGTTAGGGGAGAGATGGTTGAAAGATTTAGGAGAGATGGTGAAAGAGTTAGGGAGAGATGGTGAAAGAGTTAGGGAGAGATGGTGAAAGAGTTAGGGAGATGGAGAAAGAGGTAGGAGAGATGGTGAAAGAGTTAGGGAGAGATGGTGAAAGAGTTAGGGAGAGATGGTGAAAGAGTTAGGGAGAGATGGTGAAAGAGTTAGGGAGAGAAGAGATGGTGAAAGAGTTAGGGAGAGATGGAGAAAAGGTAGGTAGGAGAGATGGTGAAAGAGTTAGGGAGAGATGGTGAAAGAGTTAGGGAGAGATGGTGAAAGAGTTAGGGAGAGATAGTGAAAGAGTTAGGGAGAGATGGAGAAAGAGTTAGGGAGAGATGGTGAAAGAGTTAGGGAGAGATGGAGAAAGAGTTAGGGAGAGATGGTGAAGAGTTAGGGAGAGATGGTGAAAGTGTTAGGGAGAGATGGTGAAAGAGTTAGGGAGAGATGGTGAAAGAGTTAGGGAGAGATGGTGAAAGAGTTAGGGAGAGATGGTGAAAGAGGTAGAGATGAAGTGGAGAAAGAGTTAGGAGAGATGGGCGAAAGAGTTAGGGAGAGATGGTGAAAGAGTTAGGGAGAGATGGTGAAAGAGTTAGGGAGAGATGGTGAAAGAGTTATGGAGAGATAGTGAAAGAGTTAGGGAGAGATGGTGAAAGAGGTAGGGAGAGATGGTGAAAGAGTTAGGGAGGATATGGTGAAAGAGTTAGAGAGAGAGATGGTGAAAGAGTTAGAGAGATGGTGAAAGAGTTAGGGAGAGATGGTGAAAGAATTAGGGAGAGATGGTGAAAGAGTTAGGGAGAGATAGGTGAAAGTGTTGGGGAGAGAGGTGGTGAAAGAGTTAGGGAGAGATGGTGAAAGAGTTAGGGAGAGATGGTGAAAGAGTTAGGGAGAGAGTGGAGAAAGAGGTAGGAGAGATGGTGAAAGAGTTAGGGAGAGATGGTGAAGAATTAGGGAGAGATGGTGAAAGAGTTAGGGAGAGATGGTGAAAGAGTTGGGAGAGATGGTGAAATAGTTAGGGAGAGATGGTGAAAGAGTTAGGGAGAGATGGAGAAAGAGGTAGGGAGAGATGGTGAAAGAGTTGGGAGAGATGGTGAAAGAGTTAGGGAGAGATGTTGAAAGAGTTAGGGAGAGATGGTGAAAGAGTTAGGAGAGATGGAGAAAGAGTTAGGGAGAGATGGTGAAAGAGTTAGGGAGAGATGGAGAAAGAGTTAGGGAGAGATGTGAAAGAGTTAGAGAGAGATGGTGAAAGTGTTCGGGAGAGATGGTGAAGAGTTAGGGAGAGATGGTGAAAGAGTTCGGGAGAGATGGTGAAAGAGTTAGGGGAAAGATGGTGAAAGAGGTAGAGAAAGATGGAGAAAGAGTTAGGGAGAGATGGTGAAAGAGTTAGGGAGAGATGGTGAAAGAGTTAGGGAGAGATGGTGAAAGAGTTAGGGAGAGATGGTGAACGAGTTAGGGAGAGATAGTGAAAGAGTTAGGGAGAGATGGTGAAAAGAGTTAGGGAAGAGATGGTGAAAGAGTTAGGGAGATATGGTGAAAGAGTTAGAGAGAGATGGTGAAAGAGTTAGGGAGAGATGGTGAAAGAGTTAGGGAGACATGGTGAAGAGTTAGGGAGATATGGTGAAAGAGTTAGGGAGAGATGGTGAAAGAGTTAGGGAGAGATGGTGAAAGAGGGAGTAAATGCTGGAGGAAGAGTTAGAGAAGTAGAAGAAAAAGTGACAGATGAAGGAAGAGGTAGAGAGAGAAGGAAATGTGGTAGCAATGGAGTAAGAGGTAGACAGAGTGTGACTGAGATGGCGAAAGCGGTAGAGGTGGAAAAAGTAGAGGAAGAGATGGAGAAAGAGGTAGAGAGAGATGGAGAACGAGTAAGAGAGAGAGGCCGAAAGATGTCGAGGGAGATCGAATGAGAGGTACACAGATAGAGAAAGGTAGAGGGAGATTGGGAAAGATGTATAGGGAAATGAAGAATTGTAGAGAGAAATGTATAGATGTAGAGAGAGATAGAGACAGATATAGGGAGATGGTGAAAGGTATAGGGAAATGGAGAATTGTAGAGAGAAATGTATAGATGTAGAGAGAGATAGAGACAGATATAGGGAGATGGTGAAAGGTATAGGGAAATGGATAATTGTAGAGAGAAATGTATACACAGGTAGAGAGAGATAGAGACAGAGATATAGGGAGATGGTGAAAGGTATAGGGAAATGGAGAATTGTAGAGAGAAATGTATACAGAGGTAGAGAGAGATAGAGACAGAGATATAGGGAGATGGGGAAAGGTATAGGGAAATGGAGAATTGTAGAGAGAAATATATACACAGGTAGAGAGAGATAGAGACAGAGATATAGGGAGATGGAAAGATATAGGGAAATGGAGAATTGTAGAGAGAAATGTATGCAGAGGTAGAGAGAGATAGAGACAGAGATATAGGGAGATGGTGAAAGGTATAGGGAAATCGAGAATTGTAGAGAGAAATGTATACACAGGTAGAGAGAGATAGAGACAGAGATATAGGGAGATGGGGAAAGGTATAGGGAAATCGAGAATTGTAGAGAGAAATGTATACACAGGTAGAGAGAGATAGAGACAGAGATATAGGGAGATGGGGAAAGGTATAGGGAAATGGAGAATTGTAGAGAGAAATGTATAGAGAGGTAGAGAGAGAGATAGAGACAGAGATATAGGGAGATGGGGAAAGAGGTACAGAGAGATGGAGAAACATAGAAACATAGAAACATAGAAAATAGGTGCAGGAGCAGGCCATTCAGCCCTTCTAGCCTGCACCGCCATTCAATGAGTTCATGGCTGAACATGAAACTTCAGTACCCCCTTCCTGCTTTCTCGCCATAACCCTTGATCCCCCGAGTAGTAAGGACTTCATCTAACTCCCTTTTGAATATATTTAGTGAATTGGCCTCAACTACTTTCTGTGGTAGAGAATTCCACAGGTTCACCACTCACTGGGTGAAGAAGTTTCTCCTCATCTCGGTCCTAAATGGCTTACCCCTTATCCTCAGACTGTGACCCCTGGTTCTGGACCTCCCCAACATTGGGAACATTCTTTCTGCATCTAACCTGTCTAAACCCGTCAGAATTTTAAACGTTTCTATGAGGTCCCCTCTCATTCTTCTGAACTCCAGTGAATACAAGCCCAATTGATCCAATCTTTCTTGATAGGTCAGTCCCGCCATCCCGGGAATCAGTCTGGTGAACCTTCGCTCCACTCCCTCAATAGCAAGAATGTCCTTCCTCAAGTTAGGAGACCAAAACTGTACACAATACTCCAGGTGTGGCCTCACCAAGGCCCTGTACAACTGTAGCAACACCTCCCTGCCCCTGTATTCAAATCCCCTCGCTATGAAGGCCAACATGCCATTTGCTTTCTTAACCGCCTGCTGTACCTGCATGCCAACCTTCAATGACTGATGTACCATGACACCCAGGTCTCGTTGCACCTTCCCTTTTCCTAATCTGTCACCATTCAGATAATAGTCTGTCTCTCTGGTTTTACCACCAAAGTGGATAACCTCACATTTATCCACATTATACTTCATCTGCCATGCATTTGCCCACTCACCTAACCTATCCAAGTCACTCTGCAGCCTAATAGCATCCTCCTCGCAGCTCACACTGCCACCCAACTTAGTATCATCCGCAAATTTGGAGATACTGCATTTAATCCCCTCGTCTAAATCATTAATGTACAATGTAAACAGCTGGGGCCCCAGCACAGAACCTTGCGGCACTCCACTAGTCACTGCCTGCCATTCTGAAAAGTACCCGTTTACTCCTACTCTTTGCTTCCTGTCTGACAACCAGTTCTCAATCCACGTCAGCACACTACCCCCAATCCCATGTGCTTTAACTTTGCACATTAATCTCTTGTGTGGGACCTTGTCGAAAGCCTTCTGAAAGTCCAAATATACCACATCAACTGGTTCTCCTTTGTCCACTTTACTGGAAACATCCTCAAAAAATTCCAGAAGATTTGTCAAGCATGATTTCCCTTTCACAAATCCATGCTGACTTCGACCTATCATGTCACCATTTTCCAGATGCACTGCTATGATATCCTTAATAATTGATTCCATCATTTTACCCACTACTGAGGTCAGGCTGACCGGTCTATAATTCCCTGTTTTCTCTCTCCCTCCTTTTTTAAAAAGTGGGGTTACATTGGCTACCCTCCACTCCATAGGAACTGATCCAGAGTCAATGGAATGTTGGAAAATGACTGTCAATGCATCCGCTGTTTCCAAGGCCACCTCCTTAAGTACTCTAGGATGCAGGCCATCAGGCCCTGGGGATTTATCGGCCTTCAATCCCATCAATTTCCCCAACACAATTTCCCGACTAATAAAGATTTCCCTCAGTTCCTCTTCCTTACTAGACCCTCTGACCCCTTTTATATCCGGAAGGTTGTTTGTATCCTCCTTAGTGAATACCGAACCAAAGTACTTGTTCAATTGATCCGCCATTTCTTTGTTCCCCTTTATGACTTCCCCTGATTCTGACTGCAGGGGACCTACGTTTGTCTTCACCAACCTTTTTCTCTTTACATACCTATAGAAACTTTTGCAATCCGCCTTAATGTTCCCTGCAAGCTTCTTCTCGTACTCCATTTTCCCTGTCCTAATCAAACCCTTTGTCCTCCTCTGCTGAGTTCTAAATTTCTCCCAGTCCCCAGGTTCGCTGCTATTTCTGGCCAATTTGTATGCCACTTCCTTGGCTTTAATACTATCCCTGATTTCCCTAGATAGCCACGGTTGAGCCACCTTCCCCTTTTTATTTTTACGCCAGACAGGAATGTACAATTGTTGTACTTCATCCATGCGGTCTCTAAATGTCTGCCATTGCCCATCCACAGTCAACCCCCTAAGTATCATTCGCCAATCTATCCTAGCCAATTCACGCCTCATACCTTCAAAGTTACCCTTCTTTAAGTTCTGGACCATGGTCTCTGAAATTACTGTTTCATTCTCCATCCTAATGCAGAATTCCACCATATTATGGTCACTCTTCCCCAAGGGGCCTCGCACAATGAGATTGCTAATTAATCCTCTCTCATTACACAACACCCAGTCTAAGATGGCCTCCCCCCTAGTTGGTTCCTCAACATATTGGTCTAGAAAACCATCCCTTATGCACTCCAGGAAATCCTCCTCCACCGTATTGCTTCCAGTTTGGCTAGCCCAATCTATGTGCATATTAAAGTCACCCATTATAACTGCTACACCTTTATTGCATGCACCCCTAATTTCCTGTTTGATGCCCTCCCCAACATCCCTACTACTGTTTGGAGGTCTGTACACAACTCCTACTAACGTTTTTTGCCCTTTGGTGTTCTGCAGCTCTACCCATATAGATTCCACATCATCCAAGCTAATGTCTTTCCTAACTATTGCATTAATCTGCTCTTTAACCAGCAATGCTACCCCACCTCCTTTTCCTTTTATTCTATCCTTCCTGAATGTTGAATACCCCTGAATGTTGAGTTCCCAGCCCTGATCATCCTGGAGCCACGTCTCCGTAATCCCAATCACATCATATTTGTTAACATCTATTTGCACAATTAATTCATCCACCTTATTGCGGATACTCCTTGCATTAAGACACAAAGCCTTCAGGAAGAAGAGAAGTAAGGAGAGAGTGAGAAATAAGTAAATACAAATGGAAGAGGAGGTAGAGGGAGAGATGGAGAAAGAGGCAGAGAGAGATGAGGAAAGAAGATGGAGAAAGAGGTAAAAAGGAGAAAGGGTTAGAAAAGGTGTAAGAGGTAGAACGAGAGAGAGGGAGTTGTGGAAGCTGAGAACTGGGTGTAGAAAGCAATATGTAGGGACTGGTGTGCGGAGTGAGTTTGCATTGTAGGGAGGCAGAAACGGAGGTTCTACTGCACGCTGGTGGAAAGCTCCGTGGATATTCAACCACGGGCTCCCTCGGCGCCTGTCTTCCCTAATTTAGCTAGGCAATCTTTCAGTCTCCAGCTTCCCCTCTGACCATCCTGCGTTCCAAGTGTAGTCAGGTAAGGGCACTATACAGATTCACTTTAGTTTAAATCGGGTTCTGGACTGCCCTGTGGGATCAGTGCAGTGACGGGGGAACATAGCACAACCTATCTACAAGTCCAGAAAACAAACCGTATCGAGGAAATAAAGTTCTTGTACATAACCCAATCAGACTCCTGCGCCGCTTGACGTTTTGAGTGTAATCAGAGGGATAACGGTTCGAAGCTTAGATCTTTCCAAACCGCCCTGGTTTGGGCAATCGTACAATGAGTAATTCCCCTCAGTGCTCCAGCCAGACACATCAGGACCCACCTCACGTATGCAGCCCACATTCTGTTCTGGGAGTGGTCAGGAGGTGTAGGGGACGAGACCGCTGTATCATCGCATTTAACATCTGTATTCGCCTGTTGTCTCTTGCTGGCTGTTGTAAAATCGACCTGGTTAGTCTTCACAATAAGAAAGTGGGACCAAGACGTTCGGCACACACATTAACGGTAGCCGTTCTCTCTCTGACTTTCTGTGTTTCTATAATTTACCGGAGCCCCTCTGTACAGGATCTATCTATTCCAGTAAGGTGTAAGACTGTATAACAATTGTTCTTCTGTACAGTATCTGGCTCACCCAGTGTGGATTTGGACTTTGTAATAAGTGCACCTGTGTACACTGCGTGCCTGTCAGAGTGAGGCATCAGACTATGTAAGATTTTTTCAACTTATACATTGTGTATCTTTCCCAATGTGGACTCGGACTCTGCAACATGTGTCCCTGTGTACTGTGTGTTTCTCCCAGTGATGGGTCAGACTGTGTAACAAGTGTCCCTGTGTACTGTGTGTCTCTCCCAGTGATGGGTCAGACTGTGTAACAATTGTCCCTGTGTACATTATGTGTCTCCCAGTGAGGGGTCAGACTGTGTAACAAGTGTCCCTGTGTACATTGTGTGACTACCAGTGAGGAGTCAGACTGTGTAACAAGTGTCGCTGTGTACAGTGTGTCTCCCCCAGTGAGGAGTCAGACTGTGTAACAAGTGTCCCTGTGTACAGTGTGTCTCTCCCAGTGAGGAGTCAGACTGTGTAACAAGTGTCGCTGTGTACAGTGTGTCTCTCCCAGTGAGGAGTCAGACTGTGTAACAAGTGTCGCTGTGTACAGTGTGTCTCTCCCAGTGAGGAGTCAGACTGTGTAACAAGTGTCCCTGTGTAATGTGTGTCTCTCCCACTGAGGGGTCAGAATGTGTAACAAGTGTCCCTGTGTACAGTGTGTTTCTCCCAGTGATGGGTCAGAATGTGTAACAAGTGTCCCTGTGTACTGTGTGTTTCACCCAGTGATGGGTCAGACTGTGTAACATGTGTCCCTGTGTGCTGTGTGTCTCTCCCAGTGAGGGGTCAGACTGTGTAACAAGTGTCCCTGTGTACAGTGTGTCTCTCCCAGTGATGGGTCAGACTGTGTAACATGTGTCCCTGTGTACTGTGTGTTTCTCCCAGTGAGGGGTCAGACTGTGTAACAAGTGTCCCTGTGTACATTGTGTGACTACCAGTGAGGAGTCAGACTGTGTAACATGTGTCCCTGTGTACTGTGTGTTTCTCCCAGTGAGGAGTCAGACTGTGTAACAAGTGTCCCTGTGTAAAGTGTATCTCTCCCACTGAGGGGTCAGAATGTGTAACAAGTGTCCCTCTGTACAGTCTGTCTCTCCCAGTGAGGGGTCAGATTTGTAACAAGTGTCCCTGTGTAAAGTGTGTTTCTCCCAGTGAGGAGTCAGACTGTGTAACAAGTGTCCCTGTGTACTGTGTGTCTCTCCCACTGAGGGGTCAGACTGTGTAACAAGTGTCGCTGTGTACTGTGTGTTTCTCCCAGTGAGGAGTCCGACTGTGTAACACGTGTCCCTGTGTACAGTGTGTCTCTCCCACTGAGGGGTCAGAATGTGTAACACGTGTCCCTGTGTGCTGTGTGTTTGTACCAGTGAGGAGTCAGACTGTGTAACAAGTGTCCCTGTGTACAGTGTGTCTCTCCCAGTGAGGAGTCAGACTGTGTAACAAGTGTCCCTGTGTAATGTGTGTCTCCCCCAGTGAGGAGTCAGAATGTGTAACAAGTGTCCCTCTGTACAGTGTGTCTCTCCCAGTGAGGGGTCAGATTTGTAACAAGTGTCCCTGTGTAAAGTGTGTTTCTCCCAGTGAGGAGTCAGACTGTGTAACAAGTGTCCCTGTGTACATTGTGTGACTACCAGTGAGGAGTCAGACTGTGTAACATGTGTCCCTGTGTACTGTGTGTTTCTCCCAGTGAGGAGTCAGACTGTGTAACAAATGTCCCTGTGTAAAGTTTATCTCTCCCACTGAGGGGTCAGAATGTGTAACAAGTGTCCCTCTGTACAGTGTGTCTCTCCCAGTGAGGGGTCAGATTTGTAACAAGTGTCCCTGTGTAAAGTGTGTTTCTCCCAGTGAGGAGTCAGACTGTGTAACAAGTGTCCCTGTGTACTGTGTGTCTCTCCCACTGAGGGGTCAGACTGTGTAACAAGTGTCGCTGTGTACTGTGTGTTTCTCCCAGTGAGGAGTCCGACT
Organism: Pristiophorus japonicus; assembly: GCF_044704955.1. NCBI lineage: Eukaryota > Metazoa > Chordata > Chondrichthyes > Pristiophoridae > Pristiophorus > Pristiophorus japonicus. Next base: position 10,823 of record NW_027254766.1, read on the forward strand.
GTGTAACACGTGTCCCTGTGTACAGTGTGTCTCTCCCACTGAGGGGTCAGAATGTGTAACACGTGTCCCTGTGTACAGTGTGTCTCTCCCAGTGAGGAGTCAGACTGTGTAACAAGTGTCCCTGTGTACTGTGTGTTTGTACCAGTGAGGAGTCAGACTGTGTAACACGTGTCCCTGTGTACAGTGTGTCTCTCCCAGTGAGGAGTCAGACTGTGTAACAAGTGTCCCTGTGTAATGTGTGTCTCCCCCAGTGAGGAGTCAGACTGTGTAACAAGTGTTCCTGTGTACACTGTGTGTCTCTCCCAGCGAGGAGTCAGACTGTGTAACAAGTGTCCCTGTGTACATTATGTCTCTCCCAGTGAGGTGTCAGACTATGTAACAAGTGTCCCTGTGTACATTATGTGTCTCCCAGTGTGGAGTCAGACTCTGTAACAAGTGACCTGTGTAAATTATGTCTCTCCCAGTGAGGAGTCAGACTGTGTAACCAGTGTCGCTGTGTACAGTGTGTCTCTCCCAGTGAGGTGTCAGACTGTGTAACAAGTGTCCCTGTGCACAGTGTGTCTCTCCAAGTGAGGAGTCAGACTGTGTAACAAGTGTCCCTGTGTACAGTGTGTCTCCCAGTGAGGAGTTAGACTGTGTAACAAGTGTCCCTGTGTACAGTGTGTCTCCCAGTGAGGAGTTAGACTGTGTAACAAGTGTACCTGTGTACAGTGTGTCTCCCAGTGAGGAGTTAGACTGTGTAACAAGTGTCCCTGTGTACAGTGTGTCTCCCAGTGAGGAGTTAGACTTTGTAACAAGTGTCCCTGTGTACAGTGTGTCTCCCAGTGAGGAGTTAGACTGTGTAACAAGTGTCCCTGTGTACAGTGTGTCTCCCAGTGAGGAGATAGACTGTGTAACAAGTGTCCCTGTGTACAGTGTGTCTCCCAGTGAGGAGTCAGACTGTGTAACAAGTGTCGCTGTGTACAGTGTGTCTCCCAGTGAGGAGTTAGACTGTGTAACAAGTGTCCCTGTGTACAGTGTGTCTCCCAGTGAGGAGTCAGACTGTGTAACAAGTATCCCTATGTACAGTGTGTCTCCCAGTGAGGAGTCAGACTGTGTAACAAGTATCCCTGTGTACAGTGTGTCTCTCCCAGTGAGGAGTCAGACTGTGTAACAAGTGTCCCTGTGTACAGTGTGTCTCCCAGTGAGGAGTTAGACTGTGTAACAAGTGTCCCTGTGTACAGTGTGTCTCCCAGTGAGGAGTCAGACGATGTAACAAGTGTCCCTACACACCTCCTCAGACCTTGCTCATCCTCGATTTTAATCGCTCCACATTGCCGCCCATATATTCAGCTGCCAAGGCCGTAAACTCTGGAGTTCCCTCCTTAACCATCTTCGCAGCTCTACCTCTCCCTCCTCCTCATTTAAACGTTTCTTAAAACCCACTTGTTTCAACAAGCATATGGTCGTCTATCCTAAAATCTCTACGTGGCTGTGTAAATTGTCTTTATAATAATTGCCTTGTGAGGATTCATTACATTATAGCTGCTCTATAAATGCAAATTGTTGTCCCTGTATTGTGTTAATAAAACTCCGACGCTTACTGCAGCTCACACCAGGTCTCATTAAAAACTGGCATCGTTGTTTGAATATATAAAATGAAATTTCTCAAAAGTACATCCCAACTTCTCCAAGCGGCACTGTAAATGCGACCTGTATATCTATTGAACTAGTTCGATCTTACTCGGGAGGCTGGATATGCAATTTACACAAGGTAGTGAGACTGCGTGTGAGCAAAAGAGCGCAGCTGGGACTCTGTAAATGCCGACCCACATGAAACGGAAAATGGCCCACATGAACCTGTCGTTAATGCTCAACATAATGCTGCAGCAAAATAGCTCCCAATGTGTCATGTATTCAACTATCAGTGTAACCCATGTATAAGCTGACCGAAGTTGTACACCTTGAGAACATTGACCACAAGGGGGTAAACTTGTGGGAGACATTCCTAACCTGGAATTTCAGGTATAAAAGGAGAAGCACCACCCACCTTCATCACTTGAGGTCTTGGTAATAAAGGTAACTGGTCACAGAGTGACCTTCTCTCAAGTATGGGCCTCGTGTGGATTTATACTGTATAGTAAGGACATTTCATTGGCGACGAGAAACTGGGATTTAATCCACGCGAGCATGGCCACCAGCAGCACAGAAGAGATGTACTGTGTTGGTGATGATTGTGACGACTTCATTGAGAGACTACAGAAAAGTTTTGTCACGAAGGAATGGTTGGGGCAGGATTCGGCTGACAAACGCAGAGCTCATCTCCTGACGGTTTGTGGATCCAGGACGCACTCCCTGATGAAGGACCTGCTAGCGCCAGAGAAGCCAGTGGACAAGACGTTCGAAGAGCTCAGTAAGTTGATCGGGCAACACTTTGAACCGGCGAGCAGCATGCAGATGGCGAGACACCGGTTTTACACGCACTGGCGGTGAGAAGGGCAAAGCGTTCCAGACTTCGTGGCAGATCTCCGGCGACTGGGCGAGCCTATGTAAGTTCCCAGATGCATGCAGGGCGGAGATGAGTGCGAGACTTTTTTATTGAGAGCATCGGGCACGCTGGGGTTTTCAGGAAACTGACTGAGACCAAAGACTTGACCTTGGAAGCGGCGGCTCTGATAGCCCAGACATTTATCTCAGCGGAGGAAAAGACCAGAATGACGTATGACAAAAATCTTGGCTCAAATGCGGCAAACGACCAGCGAGTCAACATTATTAATGTGGCACACAGTTCTCTAGGCAGACAAGGACAATCTGACATGTCCCAGCGTGCAGTCGAACCCAAAGGGGGAATTCAACAGAGACAATGGCTAGCTGAACGGCGATTCATGCCATCGCAATGGACAATGCGGCCAGTAATGGGGCCATCAACACCTGTTAATGGTGCGCTTAAGGAAAGTCACAGAGACAGTCAGCGACGATCGACTGGTAATGGACCTTTTCTTTGCAACAAAACAACGGGGCCTCCAGCTCATGCTGGAGGTGTGGAGGCAAACACCCAGCCAGAGCTTGCAGGTATCAGCAACATACCTGCAGAAACTGCAATGTCAGCGGTCACTTGGCGCGTATGTGCAGGAAGCCTGCAGCCAGGTTGATGTACGAGGAGGATGGGCCCGAGGTAAGCCCTACGAGGCCAAAAGAATACTGGGGTTAATCGCTGGAAGCTGATGTTCAGCGAGTTCATGTGGAGCACATATACAGTTCATATACCAGGACGCCACCAATAATGATGAAAGTGCTCCTCAATGGCATCCCAGTATTAATGGAGCTAGACACGAGGGCCAGCCAGTCCCTGATGAGTATCAACCAGTTCAAAAGGTTGTGGGTGTCCAAGGCCAGGAGGCCAAAATTATTGCTGATTGACGCACTGCTGCGGACATTTCCAAAGGAGACCATTCCGGTGCTAGGCAGCACCACGGTAGTCGTGACCCACAGAGATTCGGAGAACAGGTTGCCAATCTGGATTGTCCCGGGGGACGGTTCCGCACTACTGGGGAGGAATTGGCTTGCTGTCATGAACTGGAAATGGGGCGATTACAATGCAATTTCTTCTGTGGAGTGAGTATCATGCTCACAGATCCTGGACAAATTTGATTCATTATTTCAACCCGGCATCGGCACTTTCGTGGGGGCCAAGGTAGTGATTCACATAAACCCGGACGCCAGACCAGTACACCTCAAGGCCAGAGCGGTGCCGTACGTGATTCGGGAAAAGATAGAATGCGAATTGGATCGCCTGTTGAGGGAAGGCATCATCTTGCCAGTCGAATTCAGTGACTGGGCGAGCCCGATTGTGCCGGTGCTCAAGGCGGATGGGTCGGTCAGGATATGTGGCGATTACAAGACCACCATCAATCGGGTGTCACTCCAAGACCAGTACCCGCTACCGAGAGTGTAGGACTTTTTGCGACGCTATCCGGTGGAAAACTATTTTCCAAATTGGACCTGACCTCAGCTTACATGACCCGGGAGCTGGCGAGTGAGTCGAAGAAGCTGACCACCAGCAGGACACACAAAGGGTTGTTTGATTATAAAAGTTGTCGGTTCAGGATTCGCTCGGCCGCCGCGATCTTCCAACGAAATATGGAAAGCCGATTCCAAGGACGGTGGTTTTTCAGGACGACATCCTCATCATGGCTTACGATACTGAAGAACACCTCCACAACCTGGAGGAGGTGCTATGAAAACTGGACCGGGTAGGTCTGCGACTGAAAAAGGCGAAGTGCGTCTTCCTAGCTCCAGAGGTAGAATTCCAGGAGATGAGGTTAGCAGCAGACGGGATCAGCCCTACTGCATCCAAAAGGGAAGAATTCCAGAGAGCAGCCTGGCCCCGTAACACGACGGAGCTGCGTTCGTTCCTGGGGCTCCTGAACTATTTTGTTAACTTTCTTCTCCAATTGAGCACGCTGTTAGAGCCGCTACACATGCTCCTATGCAAACGTCACGAATGGGTCTGGGGGGACAGCCAGGAACGAGCTTTTGATAGAGCACGCAATTTGTTATGTTCTTACACTCTGTTAACGTTATATGACCCATGTAAGAAACTTGTTCTAACGAGCGATGCCTCGTCCTATGGTGTCGGGTGTGTGTTGCAGCATGTCAATGCCAAGGGTCAGTTACAGCCGGTAGCTTATGCCTCCAGAAGTCTGTCCCAGGCAGAAAGGGGCTATGGGATGGTAGAAAAGGAGGCGCTCACATGTGTAGATGCAGTAACAAAAATGCACCAGTACCTGTTTGGCAGGAAATTTGAGCTGGAGACAAATTACAAACCCCTAACGTCCCTTTTGGCCGACAACAAGGCCATAAATGAGAATGCATCGGCCCGCCTACAGAAGTGGGCACTCACGTTAGCCGCCTATAACTACACAATTCGGCACAGATCGGGCACCGAAAACTGCGCCGATGCACTCAGCAGGCTCCCACGACCCACCACTGAGGGAGATACCGAGCATGGTGCTGAGATGGTCATGGCTGTTGAAGCTTTCGAAAGCGAAGGCTCACCCGTGACAGCCCGTCAGGTTAAAGTCTGGATAAATAAACACCCACTACTGTATTTAGTTATGAAATGAGTCCTGAATGGGGACTGGGCAGCCAAGTGCATAGAAACATAGATCGAAAGATAGAAAATAGGCGCAGGAATAGGCCATTCGGCCCTTCTAGCCTGCACCGTCATTCAATGAGTTCATGGCTGAACATGTAACTTCAGTAGCCCATTCCTGCTTTCTCACCATACTCCTTGATCCCCCGAGTAGTAAGGACTTCATCTAACTCTCTTTTGAATATTTAGTGAATTGGTCTCAAAACTTTCTGTGGCAGAGAATTCCACAGGTTCACCACTCTCTGGGTGAATAAGTTTCTCCTCATCTCGGTTCTAAATGTCTTACCCCTTATCCTTAGACTGTGACCCCTGGTTCTGGACTTCCCCAACATCGGGAACATTCTTGCTGCATCTAACCTGTCTAAACCCATCAGAATTTTAAACGTTTCTACGAGATCCCCTCTCATTCTTCTGAACTCCAGTGAATACAGGCCCAGTTGATCCAGTCTTTCTTGATAGGTCAGTCCCACCATCCCGGGAATCAGTCTGGTGAACCTTCGCCGCACTCCCTCAATAGCAAGAATGTCCGTCCTCAGGTTAGGAGACCAAAACTGCACACAATACTCCAGGTGTGGCCTCACCAAGGCCCTGTACAACTGTAGCAACACCTCCCTGCCCCTGTACTGAAATCCCCTCGCTATGAAGGACAACATGCCATTTGCTTTCTTAACCGCCTGTTGTACCTGCATGGCAACCTTCAATGACTGATGTACCATGACACCCAGGTCGCGTTGCACCTCCCCTTTTTCTCATCTGTCACCATTCAGATAATAGTCTGTCTCTCTGTTTTTACCACCAAAGTGGATAACCTCACATTTATCCACATTATACTTCATCTGCCATGCATTTGCCCACTCACCTAACCTATCCAAGTCACTCTGCAGCCTCATAGCATCCTCCTCGCAGCTCACACTGCCACCCAACTTAGTGTCATCCGCAAATTTGGAGATACTACATTTAATCCCCTCGTCTAAATCATTAATGTACAATGTAAACAGCTGGGGCCCCAGCACAGAACCTTGCGGGACCACACTAGTCACTGCCTGCCATTCTGAAAAGTACCCATTTACTCCTACTCTTTGCTTCCTGTCTGACAACCAGTTTTCAATCCACATCAGCACACTACCCCCAATCCCATGTGCTTTAACTTTGCACATTAATCTCTTCTCTGGGACCTTGTCGAAAGCCTTCTGAAAGTCCAAATATACCACATCAACTGGTTCTCCCTTGTCCACTCTACTGGAAACATCGTCAAAAAATTTCAGAAGGTTTGTCAAGCATGATTTCCCTTTCACAAATCCATGCTGACTTGGACTTATCATGTCACCTCTTTCCAAATGCGCTGCTATGACATCCTTAATAATTGATTCCATCATTTTACCCACTACTGAGGTCAGGCTGACCGGTCTATAATTCCCTGTTTTCTCTCTCCCTCCTTTTTTAAAAAGTGGGATTACATTGGCTAACCTCCATTCCATAGGAACTGATCCAGAGTCAATGGAATGTTGGAAAATGACTGTCAATGCATCCGCTATTTCCAAGGCCACTTCCTGAAGTACTCTGGGATGCAGGCCATCAGGCCCTGGGGATTTATCGGCCTTCAATCCAATCAATTTCCCCAACACAATTTCCAGACTAATAAAGATTTCCCTCAGTTCCTCCTCCTTACTAGACCCTCTGACCCCTTTTATATCCGGAAGGTTGTTTGTATCCTCCTTAGTGAATACCGAACCAAGTACTTGTTCAATTGGTCTGCCATTTCTTTGTTCCCCGTTGTGACTTCCCCTGATTCAGACTGCAGGGGACCTACGTTTGTCTTGGTGACCATTTTACAGCAGGGCACGTGTCTGGGTGATCTGTGAACAAACCTGGTTTGGCGCCTGGGCTCGGGGCTTTGTGTATTGGTCCCAGTCTCTGGGTCCTTCATGTGTTTGAAGAGTTTAAATTTGGTCACATCATTTCATTCTTTCAGGGCATTTGATGGTAAACAGCTTAAATCCTGTGTATCTGTGAGGGGGCGACATAATCGAATTTACACCTTATTCAAACCAACAAAACGTGCTTCTCCATTTCCTGCCCTGCGAAGATATCCACCCATCAAACACTCCCAGGGCAGGTACAGCACGGGGGTAGATACAGAATAAGTCACAGAGAGAGAGAGGCAGAGAGTGTCAGTGAGAGAGAGAGAGAGAGAGATGGAAAGAGAGACAGAGAGAGAGAGACAGACAGAAAGAGGGACAGAGCGAGAGGGGGAGAGACAGACAAAGAGAGAGAGACAGAGAGAGACAGAGAGAACGAGACAGTGTGAGTGAACTAGACAGCGAGAGAGACAGAGCGAGTGAACGAGACAGAAAGAGAGTGACAGAGAGAGTGAGTGTGAGAGAGAGTGAGAGAGGCAGAGAGTGTCAGAGAAAGGGAGAGAGAGACAGAGAGAGAGAGGGATAGAGAGAGATAGGGAAAGAGAGACAGAAAAAGATAGGGAGAGAGAGACAGAGAACGGAACAGAGGGAGGGACAGAGAGAGCAAGACAGGGAGAGAGAAAGAGATGCAAAGAGAGAGGAGGGTGAGACAGAGAGACAGAGAGAGGAACTCAGACCAGCAGCGAGAGTGGGAGGGAAAGAGAGAGAGGGAGAGAGAGAGAGAGAAAGAGAGAGAGACACAGGGAGAGAGAGACACAGGGAGAGAAAGACACAGGGAGAGAGAGACACGGAGAGATAGACACAGAGAGTGAGTGAGACAGAGAGAGTGAGAGACAGAGAGAGAGGGGGGGAACAGAGAGAAAGAGAGATATAGAAAGAGATGGAAAGAGACAGAAGAGAGAGAGAGAAACTCAGAGACACAGAGAGAGAGAGAGGCAGAGAGAGAGACAGAGACAGACAAAGAGAAAGATTACAAAACAGAGAGATAGAAACAGATAGCAAGAGAGAGATAGAGAGCAGTCAGACAGAGAGAAAGAGAGAGGGGGAGATAGAACGAGAGAGAGATGGAAAGAGACAGGAGAGAGAGAGAGAGAAACATGGATAGAGAGAGAAAGGGATAGAGAGAGGGAGAGAGAGAGAGAGACAGAGGGAACGAGACTGAGATAGAGACAGAGTGAATGTGACAGAGAGAGAGACACACAGAGAGTGTCAGCGAGATAGAGAGAGGGATAGAGAGTGTGAGAGAGAGAGTGAGAGAGAGAGTGAGAGATCGAAAGAGATAGGAGAGAGAGATAGACAGACAGAGAGACACAGAGCGAGAGAGAGAGAGGGAGAGAGAGGGTTAGAGGTAGAGAGGTAGAGACAGAAAGTGGGATAGATAGAGATAAAGAGAGACAGAGTGAGAGATAAACAGAGAAACAGAGAGAGACACAGAGAAATATACAGAGTGAGAGAGAGAGAGACATAGTGCAATACAGAGCAAGAGAGAGAGAGACAGAGAGAGACAGAGCGAGAGTGAGAGAGAGAGACAGAGAGATAGAGAGACAGAGATAGGCAGACAGAGAGAGCGAGATAGAGACAAAATTATAGAGAGATACCGAGAGAGTAAGAGACGGTGTGAAAGACAGAGAGAGACAGAGAGAGATAGCGAGAGAGAGGGAAAGACAGATAGAGACAGAGAGAGAGAGTCAGAGAGAGGGAAACACAGAGAGAGAGAGACAGAGACAGAGCCAGAGAGATTGATAGAGAGAGGGGAAAGGATGGAGATAAAGACATGGAAAGATACAGAGAGAGTGAGAGACAGAGCGAGAGTGAGAGAGAGACAGAGAGATAGACAGAGAGAGAGAGAGACAGAGAGAGAGAGAGAGACAGATAGAAAGAGACAGAGGGAGACAGAGAGAGAGACAGAGTGAGATCGACAGATAGAGAGCGAGACAGAGATAGGTAGACAGAAAGAGAGAGAAAAACAGAGAAAGAGAGAGACGGAGACAGAGACAGAGGCATAGAGAGAAACAGAGACAGACAGAATGAGAGAGGGAGAACGAGAGTCAGTGAGAGAGAGAGAGAGAGACAGAGAGAGAGATTCATAGAGAGGGAAAGACGGAGATAAAGACAGTGAGAAATACATAGAGCGAGAAACAGAGTAAGAGGGAGAGAGAGCCAGAGACAGAGAGAAAGACAGGGAGAAAGAGTGAAAGACACAGAGAGAGAGAGAGCGAAAGACAGAACGGCAGATAGACAGAGAGAGAGAGAGATAGAGACAGACAGAGAGAGAGAGAGAGAGACAGTAAGCGAGAGAGAGAGAAAAAGAGAGGGAGACAGGCAGAGACAGAGAGAGAGATAGAGAAAGACAGAGAGTGAGAGACAGAGAGAGAGAAAGACAGAGAGATAGAGAGACAGAAATAGAGAAAGAGAGAGAGAGAGAAACACGGAGAGTGAGAGAGAGGTACAGAAAGAGGGGGTGAGAGAGAGAGAGAGTGAGTGAGAGAGAGACATTGAGAGAGACAAAGAGAGAGAATGGCAGAGAGACAGAGATTGATGGAGAGAGCGAGATTGATGGAGAGAGCGAGATTGTTGGAGAGAGAGAGATTGATAGAGAGAGAGATTGATAGAGAGAGAGGGAAAGACAGAGATAAAGACAGGGGAGATACAGAGAGAAAGACAGAGAGAGAGAGCGAAAGACACAGAGAGAGAGAGAGCGAAAGACAGAGCGGCAGATAGACAGAGAGAGAGAGAGACAGAAAGCGAGAGATAGAAAAAGAGAGGGAGACAGGCAGACAGACAGAGAGACGCAAAGAGAAGAGAGAGAGACAGTGAGAGAATGAGACAGAGAGAGAGAGAGAGAAAGACAGAGAGTGAGAGACAGAGAGAGAAAGACAGAGCGAGAGAGAGACAGAAATAGTTAAAGAGAGAGAAAGAGAAACATAGAAACATAGAAACATAGAAAATAGGTGCAGGAGTAGGCCATTCAGCCCTTCTAGCCTGCACCGCCATTCAATGAGTTCATGGCTGAACATGCAACTTCAGTACCCCATTCCTGCTGTCTCGACATACCTCTTGATCCCCCAGTAGTATGGATTTCATCTAACTCCTTTTTTGAATATATTTAGTGAATTGGCCTCAACAACTTTCTGTGGTAGAGAATTCCACAGGTTCACCACTCTCTGGGTGAAGAAATTCCTCCTCATCTCGGTCCTAAATGGCTTACCCCTTATCCATAGACTGTGTACCCTGGTTCTGGACTTCCCCAACATTGGGAACATTCTTCCTGCATCTGACCTGTCTAACCCCGTCAGAATTTTAAACGTTTCTATGAAATCCCCTCTCATTCTTCTGAACTCCAGTGAATACAAGCCCAGTTGATCCAGTCTTTCTTGATAGGTCAGTCCCACCATCCCGCAAATCAGCCTGGTGAACCTTCGCTGCACTCCCTCAATAGCAAGAATGTCCTTCCTCAAGTTAGGAGACCAAAACTGTACACAATACTCCAGGTGTGGCCTCATCAAGGCCCTGTACAACTGTAGCAACACCTCCCTGCCCCTGTACTCAAATCCCCTCGCTATGAAGGCCAACATGCCATTTGCTTTCTTAACCAGCTGCTGTACCTGCATGCCAACCTTCAATGACTAATGAACCATGGCACCCAGATCTCGTTGCACCTCCCCTTTTCCTAATCTGACACTGTGGATATCTGAACGGAATATATGGAATTAAGGACAGTAAAGTAAACGGGATATATGAAAATGTATAAGCCATGGAGGAATAGCTGGGAGAATGTCAGATTGCAAATAGTGCAACATCAGAATAGCTAACAGTCTGTCTCAAGGTTTCAAGTCACTAATCCTGCCAATAATATATAATTGTAACATGAAATACATCTGCAGAATTGCAAGGTCTCAGTAAATAGTCACACCATTAGATTGAAACATTTGGAGGCAATACTTGAGCTTTCAAGAAGAACATCTCATATAGATTGACTAATGAGTGGCTGAGTTAGACTGTCAATCCATTTGTACTTTGTTATCTGATTTCAAAACTGTATAACTGTTAACGCTTTACGATGTAACTTCACCTATCCGTAGGGAGTGTGTACGCTCTATCCAGAGAGTATATCTTCTGTCTGATAGGGCTTACTGGCCGGTAATAAAGACTGCTTTGTTCAAAGCACAAGAGATATTCGACTCAGTAATTTTACTGAACCAGATTGAGGTAAAAGAATCCAGGAATTAACATTACCATTCAGATAATAGTCTGTCTCTCTGTTTTTACCACCAAAGTGGATAACCCCACATTTATACACATTATACTTCATCTGCCATGCATTTGCCCACTCACCTAACCTATCCAAGTCACTCTGCAGCCTCATAGCATCCTCCTCGCAGCTCACACTGCCACCCAACTTAGTGTCATCCGCAAATTTGGAGATACTACATTTAATCCCCTCGTCTAAATCATTAATGTACAATGTAAACAGTTGGGGCCCCAGCACAGAACCTTGCAGTACCCCACTAGTCACTGCCTGCCATTCTGAAACGTACCCATTTACTCCTACTCTTTGCTTCCTGTCTGAAACACAGAGAGTGAGAGAGAGGGACAGAAAGAGAGGGTGACAGAGAGAGAGACATAGAGAGAGAGAGAAAGAGAGACAGAGAGACAGAGAGAGAGACAAAGAGAGAGAATGACAGAGAGAGACAGAAATTAACAGAGAGAGAGAGATTGATAGAGAGAGAGGGAAAACAGAGATAAAGACAGGGAGAGATACAGAGAGATAGAGAGAGAGAGAGACAAAGTAAGAGGGAGAGAGAGAGAGACAGAAAAACAGAGAGAGGGAAATATAGAGAGAAACAGAGACCATGAGACAGAGAGAGAGAGGGGGGGAAAGACAGAGAAAGACAGAGAGATAGAGAGAGAGAGAGATCAAGAGGGAGAGAGAGACAAAGACAGCAAGAGAGAGGGGGTAATATAGAGAGAGAGAAACAGAGACGAGAGAGAGGGAGAAAGACACAGAAAGTCACAGAGAGAGACAGAGAGAGACAGAGAGAGAGACAGAGAGAGACAGAGACAGAGAGAGAGCGAGACAGAGAGATAGATAGAGAGACAGAGATAGGCAGACAGACAGTGAGAGAGAGAGACACAGAGAGAGAGAGATAGAGATGGTGGAAGAGAGAGAGATTAGAGAGATACTCAGAGAGAGGGTGAGAGAGACAGAGGCAAAGAGAGAGAGAAAGAGGCAGAGAGAGACAGGCAGAGAGAGACAAACAGAAAGACAGAGCGACAGACAGAGAGAGAGACAGAGGCAGAGAGAGAGAGATAGAGAGAGTGAGGGAAAGACGGAGATAAAGTCAGACAGAGACAGAGAGAGAGAGAGAGAGAGAGAGAGCAAGAGGGAGAGGGGGAAATATATATATAGAGAGAAACAGAGACCGAGAGAGAAACAGAGACCGAGAGAGAGAGAGAGAGAGCGGGGGGGGGGGGGAAGATACAGAAAGACAGAGAGAGACAGAGAGACACAGTGAGAGACAGAGAGAGAGCGAGACAGAGGGGAAGACAGAGAAAGACAGAGAGATATATAGAGAGAGAGAGAGTGAGGCAAAGAGACAGAGAGAGAGAGCGAGAGAGCTAGAAACAGATAGAGAGAAATAGAGATATACAGAGAGGGAAAGAGATGCAGACAGAGCGAGGAAGAGAGAGAGACAGAGAGTGAGAGAGCGAGAGAGAAAGAGAGATCGACAGATAGATATGGAGAGAGACAGATACGCAGACAGACAGAGAGAGAGACAGAGATCGAGAGAGAGAGAAACAGAGAGAGACAGTGAGAGAGAGAGACAGAGAGAGAGACAGGCAGAGAGAGACTGATAGGAGTGAGGGGAAGATGGAGATAAAGACACGGAGAGAAACAGGGAGAGAGACAGAGCGAGAGGGAGAGAGATACAGAGAGGGAAAGATGGAGCGAAACAAAGATGGAGGCTGCGACAGAGACAGAGAGACAGGGAGGGAGTGAGCGGAAACAGAGAAAGATAGAGACACAGAGAGAGAGAGGGAAAGAAACAGACAGTGAGAGAGGGAGCTAGAGAGAGAGAGATAGAGACAGATAGAGGTAGATAGAAACAGAGATATATCGGTCGGGAGAGAGATACAGAGAGAGGGAGACCGAGAGAGACAGAGCGAGAGACAGAGAGACAGATCGAGAGTGAGAGAGAGAGACTGAGGCTGAGAGAGAGAGACAGAGAGAGAAAAACAGAGAGGGACTAATAGAGAGAGACAGAGAGTGATAGAGAGAGATAGAGTGTCAGAGCGAGTAAGAGAGAGAGCGAGACAAAGAGAGATAGCGAGAGAGAGAGAGATACACAGGGAGAGACAGAGAGAGAGAGAGAGACAAAGAGACAGAGAGATAGAGAGAGAGAGAGAGAGAGATACACAGGGAGAGACAGAGAGAGAGAGAGAGAGACAAAGAGACAGAGAGATAGAGAGAGAGAGAGAGAGAGAGAGAAAGACAGAGCGAGAGAGAGAGGGGGGGAAGTGAAAGAGAGAGAGAGACAGTGAGAGAGAGAGAGAGACAGAGAGAGAGACAGGCAGAGAGAGACTGATAGGAGTGAGGGGAAGATGGAGATAAAGACACGGAGAGAAACAGGGAGAGAGACAGAGCGAGAGGGAGAGAGATATTGAGAGGGAAAAATGGAGCGCAACAAAGATGGAGGCTGCGACAGAGACAGAGAGACAGGGAGGGAGTGAGGGGAAACAGAGAAAGATAGAGACACAGAGAGAGAGAGGGAAAGAAACAGACAGTGAGAGAGGGAGATAGAGAGAGAGAGATAGAGACAGATAGAGATAGATAGAAACAGAGATATATAGATCGGGAGAGAGATACAGAGAGAGGGAGACCGAGAGAGACAGAGAGAGAGACAGAGAGACAGAGAGAGACTGAGGCTGAGAGAGAGAGACAGAGAGAGAAAAACAGAGAGGGACTAATAGAGAGAGACAGAGAGCGATAGAGAGAGATAGAGAGTCAGAGCGAGTAAGAGAGAGAGCGAGACAGAGAGAGATAGCGAGAGAGAGAGAGATACACAGGGAGAGACAGAGAGAGAGAGAGACAAAGAGACAGAGAGATAGAGAGAGAGAGAGAGAGAGAGAGAGAGTCAGAGATAAGCAGATGGAGAGAGATAGAGAGTGAGAGAGAGAGAGAGGCAGAGAGAGAGAGGCAGAGAGAGAGAGACATTGAAAAATACAGAGTGAGAGAGACAGAGAGCGGAGCGACAGAGACAGAGTGATAGAGGCAGAGTTGCAGAGACATACAGAGAGAGAGAGAGAGAGAGTGATAGAAGCAGAGTTGCAGAGAGATACAGAGATCGAGAGAGAGAGACAGAGAGAGAGGGAGAGACAGAGAGCGATAGAGAGAGACTCAGAGAAAGAGGGTGAGTGAGACAGAGGCAGAGAGAGAGAGAAAGGCAGACAGAGAGAGTGAGACAGACAGAGAGAGGCAGACAGAGAGAGACAAACAGAAAGAGAGAGAGAAACAGAGAAAGAGAGAGACGGAGGCAGAGACAGAGGCAGAGAGAGAAAGAAGACTGACAGAATGAGAGAGACAGAGAGAGACAGAGTGAGAGAGACAGAGAGAGACAGAGAGAGACAGAGATTCATAGAGAGGGAAAGACAGAGATAAAGACAGCGAAAAATACATAGAGAGAGAAACAGAGTGAGAGGGAGCCAGAGACAGAGAGAGAGACAGAGAGAGAGCGAAAGACAGAGAGAGAGAGAGAGAGTGAAAGACAGAGCGGCAGATAGTCAGAGAGAGAGAGATAGAGACAGACACAGAGAGAGAGAGAGACAGAAAGAGAGGGTGACAGAGAGAGAGAGACAGAGAGAGAGACAGAGAGAGAGACAGAGAGAGACAGAGAGAGAGAGAGGGAGAGACAAAGGGAGAGAATGTCAGAGAGAGACAGAGATAAATAAAGAGAGAGATTGATAGAGAGAGAGAGATTGATAAAGAAAGAGATTGATAGAGAGAGAGAGGGAAAGGCAGAGATAAAGTCAGGGAGAGATACAGATAGATAGAGAGAGAGAGACAGAGTAAAAGGGAGAGAGATAGAAACAGAAAAACATAGAGAGAGGGAAAGATAGAGAGAAACAGAGACCATGAGAGTGAGAGAGAGAGAGGGTGACAGACAGAGAGAGACAGAGAGAGACAGAGAGAGAGAGAGACAGAGCGAGACAGAGAGAGAGCAAGTTAGAGGGGTAAAAAGAGAGATAGAGCGAGAGGGTAATATATAGAGAGAGAGAGACAGTGAGAGAGAGAGAGACAGAGAGAGAGACAGGCAGAGAGAGACTGATAGGAGAGAGGGGAAGATGGAGATAAAGACACGGAGAGAAACAGGGAGAGAGACAGAGCGAGAGGGAGAGAGAGAAAGAGAGGGAAAGATGGAGCGAAACAGAGATGGAGGCTGCGACAGAGACAGAGAGACAGGGAGGGAGTGAGGGGAAACAGAGAAAGACAGAGATAGAGACACAGAGAGAGAGAGGGAAAGAAACAGACAGAGAGAGAGGGAGATAGAGAGAGATAGAGATAGGTAGAAACAGAAACAGAGATATATAGATCGGGACAGTGATACAGAGAGAGGGAGACCGAGAGAGACAGAGCGAGACAGAGAGAGAGAGAGAGAGAGAGAGAGAGACTGAGGCTGAGAGAGAGAGACAGTGAGAGAAAAACAGAGAGTGACTGATAGAGAGAGACAGAGAGAGATAGAGAGAGATAGAGAATCAGAGTGAGTAAGAGAGAGAGCGAGACAGAGAGAGATAAGCAAGAGAGAGAGAGATACACAGGGAGAGACAGAGAGAGAGAGAGAGACAAAGAGACAAAGAGACAGAGAGATAGAGAGAGAGAGAGAGTCAGAGATAAGCAGATGGAGAGAGATAGAGAGAGAGAGGCAGAGAGAGAGAGACAGAGAGAGAGACAATGAAAAATACAGAGTGAGAGAGACAGAGAGCGGAGTGAGAGAGGGTAATATAGAGAGAGAGAGAAACAGAGACGAGAGAGGGAGAAAGACACAGAAAGACAGAGAGAGACAGAGATTGACAGAGAGAGACAGAGAGAGACAGAGAGAGACAGAGACAGAGCGTTTGAGTGAGACAGAGATAGGCAGACAGACAGAGTGACAGAGAGAGACAGAGATTGTGGGAGAGAGAGAGAGATTAGAGAGAGACTCAGAGAGAGAGGGTGAGAGAGACAGAGGCAAAGAGAGAGAGAAAGAGGCAGAGCGAGACAGGCAGAGAGAGACAAACAGAAAGAGAGAGCGACAGAGAGAGAGAGACAGAGACAGAGGCAGAGAGAGAGATAGAGACAGAGATAGAGAGAGTGAGGGAAAGACGGAGATAAAGACAGAGAGAGACCGAGAGAGAGAGATATAGAGAGAGAGAGAGAGGGGGGGGGAAAGACACAGAAAGACACAGTGAGACAGGGATAGAGAGACAGAGAGACAGAGAGAGAGCGAGACAGAGGGGAAGACAGAGAAATACAGAAATATATATATATAGCTAGAGTTAGAGACAGAGAGAGAGAGAGAGCTAGAAACAGATAGAGAGAAATAAAGATATATAGAGAGGGGAAGAGATACCGACAGAGCGAGAAAGAGAGAGAGACAGAGAGTGAGAGAGCGAGAGAGAGAGAGAGAGATCGACAGACAGATAGGGAGAGAGACAGAGATAGGCAGAGAGACAGAGACACAAAAAGAGAGACAGACAGAGATCGGGAGAGAGAGAAACAGAGAGACACAGAGACAGAGAGAGAGACAGAGAGAGTGACAGAGAGCGAGCGAGAGAAGGACAGAGACAGAGAGGGAGACAGAGAGGGAGACAGACAGAGAGACATAGAGCGAGAGCGAGAGAGAGTGAGAGCGACGGAGAATAAGAGAAAGAGACAGAAATAGAGATGGAGAGAGAGAGAAACACAGAGAGAGAGAGAGTCAGAAAGCGAGAGAGGCAGAGAGAGACACAGAGAGAGACAGAGAGAGAGAGAAAGAGAGAGAGATTCATAGAGAGGGAAAGACGGAGATAAAGACAGCGAGAAATACATAGAGAGAGAGACAGAAATCGAGAGAGAGAGAAAAACAGAGGGAGACAGGCAGAGAGACGCAGAGAGAGACAGAGAATGAGACAGAGAGAGAGAGAGAAAGACAGAGAGTGCGAGACAGAGAGAGAGAAAGACAGAGAGATAGAGAGACAGAAATAGAGAAAGAGAGAGAGAGAGAAACACAGAGTGAGAGAGAGAGACAGAAAGAGAGGGTTAGAGAGAGAGAGAGCGAGCGAGAGTGAGAGACAGAGAGTGAGAGACAGAGAGAGAGACAAAGAGAGAGAATGACGGAGAGAGACAGAGATTAATAGGGAGAGATTGATAGAGAGAGAGGGAAAGACAGAGATAAAGACAGGCAGAGATAGAGAGAGAGACAGAGTAAGAGGGAGCGAGTGAGAGAGATAGAAAAACAGAGAGAGAGGGAACGATAGAGAGAAACAGAGACCATGAGAGAGAGAGGGGGGAAAGACAGAGAAAGACAGAGCGAGAAAGAGAGCGAGCGAGTTAGAGGGGATGACAGAGATATTGAGAAAGAGAGAGAGAGCAAGTGGGAGAGAGAGACAGAGAGAGAGGGTAATATATATATATAGAGAGAGAAACAGAGACGAGACAGAGAGAGAGGGAGAAAGACACAGAAAGACAGAGAGGGACAGAGAGAGACAGAGAGAGGTACAGAGAGAGACAGAGAGAGAGACAGAGAGAGAGAACGAGACAGAGAGAGAGAGAGAGCGAGACAGAGAGATAGATAGACAGACAGAGATAGGCAGACAGACAGAGTGAGAGAGAGAGACAGAGATTGTGGGAGAGAGAGATTAGAAAGAGATTCAGGGAGAGAGGGTGAGAGAGACAGAGGCAAAGAGAGAGAGAAAGAGGCAGAGAGAGTCAGGCAGAGAGAGACAAACAGAAAGAGAGAGCGACAGACAGAGAGAGAGACAGAGACAGAGGCAGAGAGAGAGATAGAGACAGAGATAGAGAGAGTGAGGGAAAGACAGAGATAAAGTGAGAGAGAGAGAGAGAGAGGGAGACAGAGCAAGAGGGAGAGAGAGTCAGAGAGACAGAGAGAGGATGAAATATATATATAGAGAGAAACAGAGACCGAGAGAGAGAGAGAGGGGGAAAGACACAGAAAGACAGAGAGAGAGAGAGATAGACACAGAGAGATAGAGAGAGACACAGAGAGAGAGAGAGATAGAGAGAGAGAGAGAGGGGGAGACGCAGAAAGATAGAGAGAGAGAGAGAGAGAGAGAGCGAGACAGAGGGGAAGACAGAGAAAGACAGAGAGATATATATAGAGAGAGAGAGCGAGGTAAAGAGAGAGAGAGAGACAAGGAGGAAGTGTAGCGAGAGAGATAGAGAGAGAGTGAGTCAGACAGACAGAGATAGGCAGAGAGCGAGAGAGAGGCAGGGAGAGAGAGACAGAGAGACAGAGAAAGACACATAGAAATATACAGAGTGAGGGATAGAGTGAGAGAAAAATACAGAGCGAGAGAGACAGAGCGAGAGAGAGAGAGACAGAGAGCGAGACACAGAGAGGGAGAGAGAGAGAGAGAGACAGAGTGAGAGAGAGAGAGAGGAACAAGAAGAGAGTGAAACAGAGACACAGAGAGAGAGAGAGGCAGAGAGAGAGAGAGAGAGTGAGAGAAAGAGACAGGGAGAGTATGAAACAGAGACACAGAGAGAGAGAGAGACAGAGAGACAGAGATAGAATGCCAGAGATAGGCAGACAGACCTAGTGAATGAGAGAGACAGATTTATAGAGAGATACAGAGAGAGGGAGAGATGGAGAGACAGACAGAGAGAGAGAGACAGAGAGAGAGATAGTGAGAGGGAGGGAAAGACAGATAGAGATAGAGACAGAGAGAGTCAGAGAGAGGGAAACACACAGAGAGAGAGAGAGACAGAGAGAGACGGAGATACAGAGCGAGAGTCAGAGAGAGAGGGAAAGATCGAGTGAGAAACAGAAACAGAGAGAGAGACAGAGAGAAACAGAGAGAGAGAGAGACAGACAGAGCGAGAGTGTGAGAGAGAGAGAGAAAGAGGGAAAGATGGAGTGAGAAACAGAAACATAGAGAGAGAGACAGAGCGAGAGTGAGAGAGAGAGAGAGAGAGGGAAAGATGGAGAGATAAACAAAAACAGAGATAGAGAGACAGCGAGAGAGACCGAGATAGAGCGAAAGATGGAGAGAGAAACAGGAACAGAGAGACAGAGAGAGATCGACAGACAGATAGAGAGAGAGAGACAGAGATAGGCAGATCGACAGAGAAAGACAGAGAGACAGAATTGTGGAGAGATACAGAGAGAGAGCAAGACAGAGGGAGAGGGAGAGACAGAGCGAGATAGAGAGAAACTCAGAGAGAGAAGGTGAGAGAGAGACAGAGCAAAATACAGAGCGAGAGAGAGAGAGATAGAGACAGACAGAGAGAGCGAGGGAAAGAGAGAGAGAGAGAGAGACAGAGCGAGAAGGAGAAAGAGACAGAGCGAGAGAGAGAGAAAGGGAGAGAGTGAAAAAGAGTGAGAGAGACAGGGAGACATTCAGAGAGAGCGACAGAGAGAAAGAGAGACAGAGTGAGAGAGGGAAAGATAGATATAGATAGAGAGAGAGAGAGACAGAGAGAGAGAGAGACACAGCGAGAGGGAGAGAGGGACAGAGAGGGAGAGAGGGAGAGAGTGAAAGAGAGAGAGAGAGAGAGAGAGAGACAGAGAGACAGACAGAGAGAGAGAGAGACAGAGAGCGAGAG
Source organism: Pristiophorus japonicus (assembly GCF_044704955.1). Lineage (NCBI taxonomy): Eukaryota > Metazoa > Chordata > Chondrichthyes > Pristiophoridae > Pristiophorus > Pristiophorus japonicus. The sequence continues at coordinate 30,678 of NW_027254766.1, forward strand.
AGAGATTGAGATAGGCAGACAGAGAGACGTAGAAAGAGAGAGAGCGAGCAAGAGAGAGAGAGAGACAGAGAGAGAGAGAGTGACCGACAGCGTGAGAGAGAGAGAAATATACAGAGTGAGAAAGACAGAGAGAGAGAGACAGAGACAGAGCGAGAGATTGAGTGAAGGACGGAGATAAAGAGAGGGAGAGATACAGATAGACAGAGAGAGAGCGCGAGAGAGACAGAAATTGAGAGAGAGAGAGTGAGAGAGAGAGAGAGAAACACAGAGAGAGTGAGAGAGAAAAAGATAGAAAGAGAGGGTGACAGAGAGGGAGAGAGGGAGAAAAAGAGAGACAGATAGAGAGACAGATAGAGAGACAGAGAGAGACAATGACAGAGAGACAAGGATTGATAGAGAGGGAGAGATTGATGGAGAGAGAGATTGATAGAGAGAGAGGGAAAGACAGAGATAAAGACAGGGAGAGATACAGGGAGAATGAGAGACAGAGAGAGAGTGACAGAAAGTGATGGTGACAGAGAGAGAGAGAGAGACAGAAAGAGAGGGTGACAGAGAGAGAGAGAGACCGAGAGAGAGACAGAGAGAGAAAGACAGAGAGATAGAAATAGAGACAGAGAATGAGTAACACAGAAATAGAGATAAAGAGTGAGAGAAACACAGAGAGAGAGTGAGAAAGAGAGAGAGAGAGACAGAGAGAGAAAGAGTGTGACAGAGAGAGGGAGAGACAGAGAGAGAGAGGGAGAAAAAGAGAGTGTGAGAGAGAGACAGAGAGAGAGAGAAACAGAGACGGAGAGAGAGAGAGAGGGGGAGAAAGACCGAGAGAGTCAGGGAGAGACAGAAAGAGAGAGAGAGATAGAGAGAGAGAGAGTGAGGGAGACAGAGAGAGAGCTAGTTTGGGGGTTGATACAGACGTATGGGGAGAGAGCAGGGCAGTGGGATTAGTTTCGGGATTGATACAGGACTATGGGGAGAGAGCGGGGCAGTGGGATTAGTTTGGGTGAAACTGAGCACCCATTTTACATGAGATGCGTGGTGACCATTTTACACCAGGACACGTGTCTGGGTGATCTGTGAACAAACCTGGTTTACCTGCCTGGGCTCGGGGCTTTGTGTATTGGTCCCAGTCTCTGGGTCCTTCATGTGTTTGAAGAGTTTGAAGTTGGTCACATCATTTCATTCTTTCAGGGAATTGATGGTAAACAGATTAAATCCTGTGTATCTGTGAGGGGCATACACAATCGAATTTACACCTTATTCAAACCAACAAAACTTGCTTCTCTATTTCCTGCCCTGCGAAGATATCCTCCCATCAAACACTCCCAGGGCAGCTACAGCACGGGGTTAGATACAGAGTAAAGCTCCCTCTACACTGTCCCATCAAACACTCCCAGAGCAGTTACAGGGGGTTAGATACAGAGTAAAGCTCCCTCTACACTGTCCCATCAAACTCTCCCAGGGCAGGTACAGCACGGGGTTAGATAAAGAGTAAAGCACCCTCTAAACTGTCCCATCAAACACTCCCAGGGCAGGTACAGGGGGTTAGATACTGAATAAACCTCCCTATAAACTGTCCCATCAAACACTCCCAGGGCAGGTACAGGGGGTTAGATACAGAGTAAAGCTCCCTCTACACTGTCCCATCAAACCCTCCCAGGGCAGTTACATCACGGGTTAGATACAGAGTAAAGCTCCCTCTATACTGTCCCATCAAACTCTCCCAGGGCAGGTACAGCACGGGGTTAGATACAGAGTAAAGCTCCCTCTTCACTGTCCAATCAAACACTCCCAGGACAGGTACAGGGGGGTTAGATACAGAGTAAAGCTCCCTCTACACTGTCCCATCAAACACTCCCAGGGCAAGTACAGGGGGTTAGATACAGAGTAAAGCTCCCTCTACACTGTCCCATCAAACACTCCCAGCGCAGGTACAGGGGGTTAGATACAGAGTAAATCTCCCTCTACACTGTCCCAACAAACACTCCCAGGGCAGGTACAGCACGGATTAGATACAGAGTAAAGCTCCCTCTACACTGTCCCATCAAACACTCCCAGGGCAGGTACACCTTTAAGCAGCTAACGTTAAATTAGAGCGTAGTCGGTCTCTGTAATCAATCTCCCAGTGTTAACATAAAATGGCGACCATTAACAAATGTAAAATGGATGACTGAAGATCGGTGTGTGCGTTGTCATTGTGGTTCTAGGAGAGCTTCAGAGAGACAGCGAGAGACAGAGGGAGAGATATACAGAGAGACTGAAAGAGAGAGAGACAGAGAGAGAGAGAGAGTGGGAGAGATATACAGAGAAAGAGACAGACATATAGACAGAGAGAGACAGAGAGGGAGAGTCACAGAGACAGGGAGAGAGAGACAGAGAGAGAGAGAGACAGAAAGAGACACAGAGAGGGAGATACAGACAGGGAGAGAGACAGAGAGGGAGAAAGAGAGGGAGTCAGAGAGACAGAAAGAGACAGACATAGTTAGAGGGAGACAGAGAGGGAGAGTGAGAGAGAGGGATAGGAAGAGAGATGGATTGAGATAGAGTAGGATAGACAGAGAGAGAGAGGAAGAAACAGAGAGAGAGAGAGACAGATAGAGAGACAGATAGTGAGAGAGAGAGAGAGCGAGAGAGAGATGGATAGAGACAGGAGAGAGAGAGGGAGCGAGACAGAGAGAGACAAAGAGAGAGAGACACATAGTGAGGGACAGAGAGAGGGAGAGGGATAGAGAGAGAAAGGGAAAGAGAGAAACAGAGAGAGAGAGAGAGACCGATAGAGAGACAGAGCGAGCGAGAGAGAGATAGCAATAGACAGGAGAGACAGAGAGAGAGACAGAGAGAGAGACAAAGACAGAGACGGAGAGAGAGAGACAGAGCGAGAGAGAGAGAGACAGAGAGAAAACAATACAGAGAGATAGACAAAGAGTGAGTGTGACAGAGAGAGAGAGAGACAGAGAGTGTCAGAGAAAGGGAGAGCGAGACAAAGAGAAAGAGAGGATAGAGAGAGAAAGCAAGAGGGAGACAGACAGAGAGAGAGAGAGACAGTGAGAGAGAGAGTGAGAGAGAGATAAAGAGAGACAGAGATGGAGATAGAGAGAGAGAGAGAGAGAGACAGAAATACAGAGACAGAGAGAGAGACAGAAGGAGAGAGAGACAGAGAGAGATAGAGTGACAGAGAGAGAGAGAGGGACAGAGAGAGAGGTAGAGAGAGAGTGAGAGAGAGCAAGATGAACAGAGAGTGGGACAGAGAGAGAGAAAGAGAAAGACAGAGTGAGAGAGAGAACAGAGAGTGGGAGAGAGAGAGAGGAACAGAGAGAGAGAGAGAGTGAGAGAGACAGAAGTAGAGAGAGAGGGACAGAGACAGCGAGACAGCGAGAGAGAGCGAGAGGGAGAGAGAAAGAGACAGGGAGGGAGACAGACACAGACAGAGAGACACAGAGAGTGAAAGAGAGAGAGAGAGAGACAGAGAGGGTGATAGAAGAGAGAGATCGAGTGAGACAGAGAGAGAGCGTATTAGTGTGTTTTTGTCTCTCTCTATCTCTCTCTCTGTACAGATTCTGGGATTGATACAGGGCTACGGGGAGAGAGCAGGGCAGTGGGATCAGTTTGGGGATTGATACAGGTCTATGGGGAGAGAGCGGGGCAGTGGGATTTGTTTGGGGATTGATACAGGGCTATGGAGAGAGAGCGGGGCAGTGGGATTAGTTTGGGGATTGATACAGGGCTATGGAGAGAGAGCGGGGCAGTGGAATTAGTTTGGGGATTGATACAGGACGATGGGAAGAGAGCGGGGCAGTGGGATTAGTTTGGGGATTGATACAGGACGATGGGGAGAGAGCGGGGCAGTGGGATTAGTTTGGGGATTGATACAGGGCTATGGAGAGAGAGCGGGGCAGTGAGATTAGTTTGGGGATTGAAACAAGACTATGGGGAGAGAGCGGGGCAGTGAGATTAGTTTGGGGATTGATACAGGACTATGAGGAGAGAGCGGGGCAGTGGGATTAGTTTGGGGTTTGATACAGGACTATGAGGAGGGAGCGGGGCAGTGAGATTAGTTTGGGATTGATACAGGACTATGGGGAGAGAGCGGGGCAGTGGGATTAGTTTGGGGATTGATACAGGACTATGGGGAGTGAGCGGGACAGTGGGATTAGTTTGGGGATTGATGCAGGACTATGGGGAGAGAGCGGGGCAGTGTGATTAGTTTGGGAATTGATACAGGACTACGGGGAGAGAGCGGGGCAGTGGGATTAGTTTGGGGATTGATACACGACTAATGGGAGAGAGCGGGACAGTGGGATTAGTTTGGGGATTGATACAGGACTATGGGGAGAGAGCGGGGCAGTGGGATTAGTTTGGGGATTGACACACGACTAATGGGAGAGAGCGGGACAGTGGGATTAGTTTGGGGATTGGTACAGGACTATGGGGAGAGAGCGGGGCAGTGGGATTAGTTTGGGTGAAATTGAGCAGCCATTTTACATGAAATGCGTGGCGACCATTTTATACCACGTCTCTTGTTACAGAGTCTGAGAGACTGAGCGAGACAGAGAGAGCGAGGCAGAGACAGAGAGAGAGAGAGAGAGTAGAGAGAGAGAGACAGAGAGAGAGTAGAGAGAGAGATACGGAGATAGAGAGGTTGAGAGAGACAGAGACAGAGCGAGAGAGAGAGAGGGAGAGGTCGTGAGAGAGAGAGAGAGAGATATACAGATCGAGAGAAAGTGAGGGACAAAGAGAGAGAAAGACAGAGTGAGAGAGAGACACAGAGAGAGATAGAACATGAGAGCGCGAGAGAGAGACAGGGATTGAGAGACAGAGAGATAGAGAGACAGAGAGAGAGTGAGAGAGAGAGAGAGAGAGACAGAGAGAGAGTGCGAAAGCGAGACAGAGATTAAGAGAGAGAGGGAGGAACAGAGAGAGAAAGAGAGAGAGGGAGAAAGAGGGAGATATACAGTGTGAGAAAGAGAGCGAGACAGAGATTAAGAGAGAGAGGGAGGAACAGAGAGAGAAAGAGAGAGAGGGAGAAAGAGGGAGATATACAGTGTGAGAAAGAGAGCGAGACAGAGCGAGACGGAGAGAGATAGAGTGACAGGGAGAACAATAGAGAGAGAGGAAGAGAGAGAGGGCAAGAAAGAGAGAGGAAGAGAGAGTGAGCGATGAAGCGATACAGAGTGGGAGAGAGGGAGAGAGAGAGAGAGACAGAGACAGAGGGAGAGAGAGGAAGCGAGACAGAATGGGAGAGATAGAAAGAGAGGGAGAGAGAGGGAGAGGGAGAAAGAGGGAGTGAGACAGAGAGACAGAGAGGTGCTCTCTCCAAATGTAATTAATTATAAGATCGCAGGTAACTAACTAACGAAACGGATAAGATAATGAGGGGGCTTGACAAGGTGGATACAGAGAGGATGTTCCCACTGATGGGGGGACTAGAACTAGGGGGCATGGTCTTCGAATAAGGGGTCGCCCATTTAAAACTGAGATGAGGAGGAATTTCTTCTCTCAGAGTGTTGTAGAAACATAGAAAGATAGAAACATAGAAAATAGGTGCAGGAGTAGGCCATTCGGCCCTTCTAGCCTGCACAGCCATTCAATGAGTTCATGGCTGAACATGCAACTTCAGAACCCCATTCCTGCTTTCTCCCCCTAGTAGTAAGGACATCATCTAACTCCTTTTTGAACATATTTAGTGAATTGGCCTCAACAACCTTCTGTGGGACAGAATTCCACAGGTTCAACACTCTCTGGGTGAAGAAGTTCCTCCGCATCTCTGTCCTAAATGGCTTACCCCTTATCCTTAGACTGTGACCCCTGGTTCTGGACTTCCCCAACATTGGGAACATTCTTCCTGCATCAAACCTGTCTAACCCCGTCAGAATTTTAAATGTTTCTATGAGGTCCCCTCTCATTCTTCTGAACTCCAGTGAATACAAGCCCAGTTGATCCAGTCTTTCTTGATAGGTCAGTCCCGCCATCCCGGGAATCAGTCTGGTGAACCTTCGCTGCACTCCCTCAATAGCAAGAATGTCCTTCCTCAGGTTCGGAGACCAAAACTGTACACAATACTCCAGGTGTGGCCTCACCAATGCCCTGTACAACTGTAGCAACACCTCCCTGCCCCTGTACTCAAATCCCCTTGCTATGAAGGCCAACATGCCATTTGCTTTCTTAACCGCCTGCTGCACCTGCATGCCAACCTTCAATGACTATTGTACCATGACACCCAGGTCTCTTTGCACCTCCCCTTTTCCTAATCTGTCACCATTCAGATAATAGTCTGTCTCTCTGTTTTTACCACCAAAGTGGATAACCTCACATTAATCCACATTATACTTCATCTGCCATTCATTTGCCCACTCACCTAACCTATCCAAGTCGCTCTGCAGCCTCACAGCATCCTCCTCGCAGCTCACACTGCCACCCAACTTAGTGTCATCCGCAAATTTGGAGATACTACATTTAATCCCCTCATCTAAATCATTAATGTACAGTGTAAACAGCTGGGGCCCCAGCACAGAACCTTGCGGTACCCCACTAGTCACTGCCTGCCATTCTGAAAAGTACCCATTTACTCCTACTCTTTGCTTCCTGTCTGACAACCAGTTCTCAATCCATGTCAGCACACTACCCACAATCCCATGTGCTCTAACTTTGCACATCAATCTCTTGTGTGGGACCTTGTCGAACGCCTTCTGAAAGTCCAAATATACCACATCAACTGGTTCTCCCTTATCCGCTCTACTGGAAACATCCTCAAAAAATTCCAGAAGATTTGTCAAGCATGATTTCCCTTTCACAAATCCATGCTGACTTGGACCTATCATGTCACCTCTTTCCAAATGCACTGCTATGACATCCTTTATAATTGATTCCATCATTTTACCCACTACCGATGTCAGGCTGACCGGTCTATAATTCCCTGTTTTCTCTCTCCCTCCTTTTTTAAAAAGTGGGGTTACATTGGCTACCCTCCACTCCATAGGAACTGATCCAGAGTCAATGGAATGTTGGAAAATGACTGTCAACGCATCCACTATTTCCAAGGCCACCTCCTTAAGTACTCTGGGATGCAGTCCATCAGGCCCTGGGGATTTATCGGCCTTCAATCCCATCAATTTCCCCAACACAATTTCCCGGCTAATAAGGATTTCCCTCAGTTCCTCCTTCTTACTAGACCCTCTGACCTCTTTTATATCCGGAAGATTGTTTGTGTCCTCCTTCATGAATACCGAACCAAAGTACTTGTTCAATTGGTGTGCCATTTCTTTGTTCCCCGTTATGACTTCCCCTGATTCTGACTGCAGAAGACCTACGTTTGTCTTTACTAACCTTTATCTCTACTAACCTTTATCTCTTTACATATCTATAGAAACTTTTGCAATCCGCGTTAATGTTCCCTGCAAGCTTCTTCTCGTACTCCATTTTCCCTGCCCTAATCAAACCCTTTGTCCTCCTCTGCTGAGTTCTAAATTTCTCCCAGTCCCCAGGTTCACTGCTATTTCTGGCCAATTTGTATTCCACTTCCTTGGCTTTAATACTATCCTTGATTTCCCTTGATAGCCACGGTTGAGCCACCATCCCTTTTTTTCTTTTTACACCAGACAGGAATGTACAATTGTTGTAGTTCATCCATGCGGTCTCTAAATGTCTGCCATTGCCCATCCACAGTCAACCCCTTAAGTATCATTCACCAATCCATCCCAGCCAATTCACGCCTCATACCTTCAAAGTTAGCCTTCTTTAAGTTCTGGACGATGGTCACTGAATTAACTGTTTCATTCTCCATCCCAATGCAGAATTCCACCATATTATGGTCACTCTTCCCCAAGGGGCCTCGCACAACGAGATTTCTAATTAATCCTCTCTCATTACATAACACCCAGTCTAAGATGGCCTCCCCCCTAGTTGGTTCCTCGACATATTGGTCTAAAAAACAATCCCTTATGCACTCCAGAAAATCCTTCTCCACCGTATTGCTTCCAGTTTGGTTAGCCCAATCTATGTGCATATTAAAGTCACCCATTATAACTGCTGCACCTTTATTGCACGCACCCCTAATTTCCTGTTTGATGCCCTCCCCAACATCACTACTACTGTTTGGAGGTCTGTACACAACTCCCACTAACGTTTTTTGCCCTTTGGTGTTCTGCAGCTCTACCCATATAGATTCCACATCATCCAAGCTAATGTCCTTCCTAACTATTGCCTTAATCTCCTCCTTAACCAGCAATGCTACCCCACCTCCTTTTCCTTTTATTCTATCCTTCCTGAATGTTGAATACCCCTGAATGTTGAGTTCCCAGCCCTGATCATCCTGGAGCCACGTCTCCGTAATCCCAATCACATCATATTTGTTAACATCTATTTGCACAGTTAATTCATCCAACTTATTGCGGATACTCCTTGCATTAAGACACAAAGCCTTTCGGCTTGCTTTTTTAACACCCTTTGTCCTTTTAGAATTTTGCTGTACAATGGCCCTTTTTCTTCTTTGCCTTGGGTTTATCTGCCCTCCACTTTTCCTCATCTCCTTTCTGTCTTTTGTTTTTGCCTCCTTTTTGTTTCCCTCTATCTCAGTGCATTGGTTCCCATCCCCCTGCCATATTAGTTTAACTCCTCCCCACAGCACTAGCAAACAGTCCCCCGAGGACATTGGTTCCGATTCTGCCCAGGTGCAGACCGTCCGGATTGTACTGGTCCCACCTCCCCCAGAAGCGGTTCCAATGCCCCAGGAATTTGAATCCCTCCCTGCTGCACCACTGCTCAAGCCTCGTATTCATCTGAGCTATCCTGCGATTCCTACTCTGACTATCACGTGGCACTGGTAGCAATCCCGAGATTACTACTTTTGAGGTCCTACTTTTTAATTTAGCTCCTAGATCCTTAAATTCATTTCGTCGGAATTCATCCCTTTTTTTACCTATGTCATTGGTACCAACGTGCACCACGACAACTGGCTGTTCTCCCTCCCTTTTTAGAATGTCCTGCATCCATCTGTGGAATTCACTGCCTCAGAGAGCTGTGGAAGCCGGGACATTGAATATATTTACGACAGAGATAGACAGTTTCTTAACCGATAAGGGATAAGGGTTTTTGTGGTGTGGGCAGGGAAGTGGACCTGAGTCCATGACCGGATCAGCGATGATCATATCAAATGGTGGAGCAGGCTCGAGGGGCCGTATGGACTACTCCTGCTCCTACTTCTTATGTTCATATCTCCGTATCTAACCCCGTGCTGTACCTGCCCCGGGAGTGTTTGATGGGACAGTGTAGAGGAAGCTTTCCTCTGTATCTAAACCCCTGTACCTGCCCTGGGAGTGTTTGATGGGACAGTGTAGAGGGAGCTATACTCTGTATCTAACCTCCTGTACCTGCTCTGGGAGTGTTTGATGGGACAGTGTAGAGGGAGCTTTACTCTGTATCTCACCCCCTGTACTGCCCTGGGAGTGTTTGATGGGACAGTGTAGAGGGAGCTTTACTCTCTATCTATAACCCCCTGTACCTGCCCTGGGAGTGTTTGATGGGACAGTGTAGATGGAGCTTTACTCTGTATCTAACCCCCTGTACCTGCCCTGGGAGTGTGTGATGGGACAGTGTAGAGGCAGCTTTACTCTGTATCTAACCCCCTGTACCTGCCCTGGGAGTGTTTGATGGGACAGTGCAAAGGGAGTTTTACTCTGTATCTAACCCCCTGTCCCTGCCCTGGGAGAGTTTGATGGGACAGTGTAGAGGGAGTTTTACTCTGTATATTACCCAGTGCTATACCTGCCCTGCGAGTGTTTGATGGGACAGTGTAGAGGGAGTTTTACTCGGTATCGAACTGCCTGGACCTGTCCTGGGAGTGTTTGATGGGACAGTGTAGAGGGAGCTTTATTCTGAATCTAACCCCCTGTATCTGCCCTTGAAGTGTTTGATGGGACAGTGCAGAGGGATCTTTACTCTCTATCTAACCCCATGCTGTATTGCCCTGGGAGTGTTTGATGGGACAGTGTAGAGAGAGCTTTACTCTGTATCTAAACCCATGCTGTACCTGCCCTGGGAGTGTTTGATGGGACAGTGTCGAGGGAGTTTACTCGCTACCTAACCCCCTGTCCCTGCCCTGGGAGTGTTTGATGGGACAGGGTAGAGGGAGCTTTACTCTGTATCTAACCCCATGTTGTACCTGCCCTGGGAGTGTTTGATGGGACAGTGCAGAGGGAGGCTTACTCTGTATCTAACCCCCTGTACCTGCCCTGGGAGTGTTTGATGGGACAGTGTAGAAGGAGCTTTACTCTGTATCTAACCTACTGTCCCTGCCCTGGGAGTGTTTGATGGGACAGTGTAGAGGGAGCTTTACTCTGTATCTAACCCCATGCTGTACCTGCCCTGGGAGTGTTTGATGGGACAGTGCAGAGGGAGTTTTACTCTGTATCTAACCCCCTGTACTGCCCTGGGAGTGTTTGATGGGACAGTGTAGAGGGAGCATTACTCTCTATCTAACCCCCTGTACCTGCCCTAGGAGTGTGTGATGGGACAGTGTAGAGGCAGCTTTAATCTGCATCTAACCCCCTGTACCTGCCCTGGGAGTGTTTGATGGGACAGTGCAGAGGGAGATTTACTCTGTATCTAACCCCTTGTACCTGCCCTGGGAGTGTTTGATGGGACAGTGTAGAGGTAGGTTTACTCTGTATCTAACCCCCTGTATCTGCCCTTGAAGTGTTTGATGGGACAGTGCAGAGGGAGCTTTACTCTGTATCTAACCACATGTTGTATTGCCCTGGGATGTTTGATGGGACAGTGTAGAGGGAGCTTTACTCTGTATCTAACCCCGTGCTGTACCTGCCCTGAGAATGTTTGGCGGGACAGTGTAGAGGGAGCTTTACTCTGTATCTAACCCCCTGTACCTGCCCTGGGAGTGTTAGATGGGACAGTGTAGAGGGAGCTTTACTCTGTATCTAACCCCGTGCTGTACCTGCCCTGGGAGTGTTTGATGGGACAGTGTAGAGGTAGCTTTACTCTGTATTTAACCCCCGTACCTGTCCTGGGAGTGTTTGATGGGACAGTGTAGAGGAGGCTTTTCTCTGTATCTAAACCCATGCTGTACCTGCCCTGGGAGTGTTTGATGGGACAGTGTAGAGGGAGCTTTACTCTGTATCTCACCCGTCCTGTAACTGTCCTGGGAGTGTTTGATGGGACAGTGTAGAGAGATCTTTACTCTGTATCTCACCCCTGTACCTGCCCTGGGAGTGTTTGATGGGACAGTGTAGAGAGAGCTTTACTCTGTATCTAACCCCCTGTACCTGCCCTGGGAGTGTTTGATGGGACAGTGTTGTGGGAGATTAAATTAGAGAACAGTTGATCTGTGTAATCAATGTCCAAGCATCAGAGAGACAGATAGAGAGAGAGAGAAGCAGAGACAGAGAGAGAGAAAGTGATGGACAGAGAGGAGGAGGGTCGAGAAAGAGAAGCAGAGACAGAGGGAGAGGGAGAGGGAGGGAGAGAGAGAGAGAATGAGAGAGAAGCAGAGACAGAGGGAGAAAGAGAGGGAAAGAGAGAATGAGGTGGAGAGAGAGAGAGAGAGAAGCAGAGACAGAGTGAGAGAGAGGGGGACAGGGAGGGGGAGGGAGAGAGAGAGAGAGAGAGAGAGAGAGAGAGAAGCAGAGACAGAGGGAGAGAGAGAGGGAAAGAGAGAGGGAGGGAGATAGAGAGAGAGAAGCAGAGACAGAGGGAGAGAAAGAGATGGACAGAGAGGCGGAGGGAGAGACACACACAGACACACAGCTCCCCCCCCCCGCCACAGATACACTGAGATACCAGACCTCAGCTCACGAAGGTGAATTCCCGGAGGGAGATTATTTCACCTGGTTTTCCTGGTTGTGGATTCTCTGGGTTGGAGTCTTGTTGCGAGATCTAGAGAAAGCAAAAAGTGATTGTTACAATGCTAGTGTAAAATGGCGGTCCCTGAGCTGGAAATGTGTGTGTGGGTCAGAGAGCCTTGTGCTGATTAACATCTCAATGGTCAGAGCCAGGGTGAGTCACACAGTTACTGAGGTGTGTGCTGTCTGGGGACATTTACATGTGAATGGGCCCAGGGCAGTGAGCACGGAGAGAGACATTACACACCATCTCATATATCCCCTAACCCAGGGTCACAGGGTCAGTGACCCCCCTCCCTAACCCAGTGTCAGTGACCCCCCTCCCTAACCCAGGGTCAGTGACCCCCCCTCTCTAACCCAGGGTCACAGGGTCAGTGAGCCACCCTCCCTAACCCAGGGTCAGTGACCCCCCCTCCCTAACCCAGGGTCAGTGACCCGCCCTCCCTAACCCACTGTCAGTGACCCCCCCTCCCTAACCCAGGGTCAATGACCCCCCGTCCCAAACCCAGTGTCAGTGACACCCCCTCCCTAACCCAGGGTCTGTGAGCCCCCCTCCCTAACCCAGTATCAATGACCCCCCTCCCTAACCCAGGGTCACAGGATCAGTGACCCCCCCCCTCCCTAACCCAGGTTCAGTGACCCCCCCTCCCTAACCCAGGATCAGTGAGCCCCCCTCCCTAACCCAGGGTCAGTGACCCCCCTCCCTAACCCAGGGTCAGTGACCACCCCTCCCTAACCCAGGGTCAGTGACTCCCCCTCCCTAACCCAGGGTCAGTGACCCCCCCCTCCCTAACCCAGGGTCAGTGACTCCCCCCTCCCTAACCCAGGGTCAGTGACCCCCCCCTCCCTAACCCAGGGTCAGTGACCCCCCCCCTCCCTAATCCAGGGTCAGTGACTCCCCCCTCCCTAACCCAGGGTCAGTGACCCTCCCCTCCCTAACCCAGGGTCAGTGACCCCCCCTCCCTAACCCAGGGTCAGTGACCCCCCCCTCCCTAACCCAGGGTCAGTGACTCCCCCTTCCTAACCCAGGGTCAGTGACCCCCCTCCCTAACCCAGGATCAGTGTCCCCCCCTCCCTAACCCAGGGTCAGTGACTCCCCCTCCCTAACCCAGGGTCAGTGAATCCCCCTCCCTACCCCAGGGTCAGTGACTCCCCCCTCCCTAACCCAGGGTCAGTGACCCCCCCTCCCTAACCCAGGGTTAGTGACCCCCCTCCCTAACCCAGGGTCAGTGACCCCCCTCCCTAACCCAGGGTCAGTGACCCTCCCTCCCTAACCCAGGGTCAGTGACCCACCCCTCCCTAACCCAGGGTCAGTGACCCCCCCTCCCTAACCCCGGGTCAGTGACTCTCCTCCCTAACCCAGGTTCTGTGACCCGCCTCCCTAACCCAGGGTCACTGTATCTAACCCCCTGTACCTGCCCTGGGAGTGTTTGATGGGACAGTGTAGAGGGAGCTTTACTCTGTATCTAACCCCCTGTCCCTGCCCTGGGAGTGTTTGCTGGGACAATGTAGAGGGATTTTTACTCTGTATCTAATCCCCTGTACCTGCCCTGGGAGTGTTTGATGGGACAGTGTAGAGGGAGCTTTACTCTGTATCTAACCCCCTGTACCTACCCTGGGACTGTTTGATGGGACAGTGTAGAGGGAGCTTTGCTCTGTATCTATCCCGTGCTGTACCTGCCCTGGGAGTGTTTGATGGGACAGTGCAGAGGGAGCTTTACTGTGTATCTAACTCCCTGTACCTGACCTGGGAGTGTTTGATGGGACAGTGTAGAGGGAGCTTTACTCTGTTTCTAACCCCCTGTACCTGCCTTGTGTGTTCTTGATGGGACAGTGTAGAGGGAGCTTGACTCTGTATCTAACCCCCTGTACCTGCCCTGGGAGTATTTGATGGGACAGTGTAGAGGGAGCTTGACTCTGTATCTAACCCCCTGTACCTGCCCTGGGAGTGTTTGATGGGACAGTGTCGAGGGAGCTTTACTCTGTATCTAACCACCTGTACCTGCCCTGGGAGTGTTTGATGGGACAGTGTAGAGGGAGCTTTACTCTGTATCTAACCCCCTATACCTGCCCTGGGAGTGTTTGATGGACTGTGTCGAGGGAGATTATCTCTGTATCTATCCCGTGCTGTACCTGCCCTGGGAGTGTTTGATGGACAGTGTAGAGGGAGCTTGACTCTGTATCTAACCCCCTGTACCTGCCCTGGGAGTGTTTGATGGGATAGTGTAGAGGGAGATTTACTCTGTATCTAACCCCCTGTACCTGCCCTGGGAGTGTTTGATGGGACAGTGTTGCGGGAGCTTTACTCTGTATCTAACCCCCTGTACCTGCCCTGGGAGTGTTTGATGGACAGTGTCGAGGGAGATTATCTCTGTTTCTATCCCATGCTGGAGGGACAGACGGTGAGACAGATATATATATTTAGAAATCTCTCTCTCTCTCTCACTGCCCCGCTCCCTCCCCACAGCCCAATGTCAATCCCAAACTCTCATTCTGTGATTGAAAGCTTTCTGTGATCTATTGATCCCCATCCCACCGTCTCTGCTGCTGCCACTGCATTTCTTTGCTCCCTTTCCTCTCCTGTCGCACCCACTGACTTAGCACCATCCGGTCCCCGCTTTAATTGGGCCTGTGCTCAATTATCGGTGCACAACCATAATGTGCAGTGTGTGGGCGGCTTCGCTTTAAGGTCGCTTCACGTGGCGCGGAAGCCGGGGATCCAGAGCGGATTGACGCAATGACGCTGTGTCGGGTTTGGAAGTGGGGGCGGGCGCAGTGGCGAATGGTTGGCCCGGCTGTCCATCAGCGCGCGGGCGGGACCCCGGGGGGCGGGAGCAGGGCGGCGTTCTGGCGCGGGTGTTCGGCCGCTGTGATTTGTCAGCCGAGCTGTCCATCAACACCGGCCAGAGGGCGGGTTGCTGCTCCACGTGGGCATGCTCACCATTGGCGGAATTGGCTGTCCATCAGGGAGAGGGGCTGCTGCCATTGGCTGAGGCTGTGGATGCGCAATACTGCTCACCCTATCGGTCCTGGCGGGGTATTGCAGCAGTTCTCAAACTCTGTGTTGGCTCTTCGACTGGAAGAGGCACCACCAACCCAACAGAGAGTTTTAAATTTATCTATATTTGTGTGTGTGTCTATATTTGTATATATCTGTGTGTCTATATATATTTATATATATATCTGTGTGTGTGTGTTTATATATATTTATATATATCTGTGTGTGTGTGTGTCTATATATATTTATATATATATCTGTGTGTGTGTGTGTCTATATATATTTATATATATATCAGTGTGTGTGTGTGTCTATATATATTTATATATATATCTGTGTGTGTGTCTATATATATTTATATATATCTGTGTGTGTGTGTCTATATATATTTATATATATCTG
Organism: Pristiophorus japonicus; assembly: GCF_044704955.1. Lineage (NCBI taxonomy): Eukaryota > Metazoa > Chordata > Chondrichthyes > Pristiophoridae > Pristiophorus > Pristiophorus japonicus. Next base: position 45,921 of record NW_027254766.1, read on the forward strand.
TGTGTATGTCTATATATATTTATATATATCTGTGTGTGTGTGTCGATATATATTTATATATATCTGTGTGTGTGTGTCTATATATATTTATAAATATCTGTGTGTGTGTGTGTCTATATATATTTATATATATCTGTGTGTGTGTGTGTCTATATATATTAATATATATCTGTTTGTGTGTGTGTCTATATATATTTATATATATCTGTGTGTGTGTGTCGATATATATTTATTTATATCTGTGTGTGTGTGTGTCTATATATATTTATATATATCTGTGTGTGTGTGTCTATATATGTTTATATATATCTGTGTGTGTGTGTGTGTCTATATATATTTATATATATCTGTGTGTGTGTCTATATATATTTATATACATCTGTGTGTGTGTGTGTCTATATATATTTATATATATCTGTGTGTGTGTGTCGAAATATATTTATATATATCTGTGTGTGTGTGTCTATATATATTTATATATATCCGTGTGTGTGTGTGTGTATATATATATTTATATATATATATCTGTGTGTGTGTGTCAATATATATTTATATATATATATCTGTGTATGTGTCTATATATATTTATATATATCTGTGTTTGCGTGTCAATATATATTTATATATATATCTGTGTGTGTGTCTATATATATTTATATATATCGGTGTGTGTGTCCATATATATTTATATATATATGTGTGTGTGTCTATATATATTTATATATATATCTGTGTGTGTGTGTCTATATATATTTATATGTATCTGTGTGTGTGTGTCTATATATATTTATATATATCTGTGTGTGTGTGTCTATATATATTTATATATATATATATATATCTGTGTGTGTGTCTATATTTAGATATATATATATCTGTGTGTGTGTGTGTCTATATATATGTATATATATCTGTGTGTGTCTATATATATTTATATATATCTGTGTGTGTGTGTGTATCTATATTTGTATATAACTGTGTGTGTGTGTCTATATATATATTTATATATATATATATACATATATATCTCTGTGTGTGTCTATATATATATTTATATATATCTGTGTGTGTGTGTCTATATTTGTATATATCTGTGTGTGTGTGTCTATATATATTTATATATATACATATCTGTGTGTGTGTCTATATATATTTATATATATATGTGAGTGTGTGTGTTTATATATATTTATATATATCTGTGGGTGTGTGTGTCTATATATTTATATATATATATAGCTGTGTGTGTGTCTATATATAATTATATATATCTGTGTGTGTGTGTCTTTATATATTTATATATATCTGTGTGTGTGTGTGTCTATATATATTTATATATATATCTGTGTGTCTATATATATTTATATATATGTGTGTGTGTGTGTCTATATTTGTATATATCTGTGTGTGTGTGTCTATATATATTTATATATATATATCTGTGTGTGTGTCTATATATATTTATATATATCTGTGTGTGTGTGTGTCTATATATATTTTTATATAAATATCTGTGTGTGTGCGTCGATATATATTTATATATATATATCTGTGTGTGTGTCTATATATATGTATATATATCTGTGTGTGTGTCTATATTTATATATATATCTGTGTGTGTGTGTGTCTATATATATTTATATATATCTGTGTGTGTCTATATATATATTTATATATATATCTGTGTGTGTGTGTCTATATTTGTATATATCTGTGTGTGTGTGTCTATATATCTTTATATATATATATATATCTGTGTGTGTGTCTATATATATTTATATATATCTGTGAGTGTGTGTGTCTATATATATTTATATATTTCTGTGTGTCTATATATATTTATATATGTGTGTGTGTGTGTGTCTATATATATTTATATATATCTGTGTATGTGTGTGTCTATACATATTTATATATATATATATAGCTGTGTGTGTGTCCATATATGTTTATATATATCTGTGTGTGTGTGTCTTTATATATTTATAAATATCTGTGTCTGTGTGTGTCGATATATATTTATATATATCTGTGTGTGTGTCTATATATATTTATATATATCTGTGTGTGTGTGTGTCTATATTTATTTATATATATATGTGTGTCTATATATATTTATATATATGTGTGTGTGTGTGTCTATATATATTTATATATATCTGTGTGTGTGTGTGTCTATATATATTTATATATATCTGTGTGTGTGTCTATATATATAGTTATATATTTCTGTGTATGTGTCTATATTTATATATATATATATCTGTGTGTGTGTGTCTATATATATGTATATATATCTGTGTGCGTCTATATATATTTAAATATATCTGTGTGTGTGTGTCTGTATATATTTATATATATCTGTGTGTGTGTGTGTGTCTATATATATTTATATATATATATATATCTGTGTGTGTGTCTATATTTAGATATAAATATATATGTGTGTGTGTGTGTCTATATATATGTATATATATCTGTGTGTGTCTATATATATTTATATATATCTGTGTGTGTGTGAGTATCTATATTTGTATATAACTGTGTGTGTGTGTCTATATATATATATTTATATATATATATATATACATATATATCTGTGTGTGTGTGTGTCTATATATATTTATATATATATATCTGTGTGTGTGTCTATATATATTTATATATATATGTGAGTGTGTGTGTCTATATATATATATATCTGTGGGTGTGTGTGTCTATATATTTATATATATATATATAGCTGTGTGTGTGTCTATATATATTTATATATATATATATCTGTGTGTGTGTGTCTTTATATATTTATATATATCTGTGTGTGTGTGTGTCTATATATATTTATATATATCTGTGTGTCTATATATATTTATATATATGTGTGTGTGTGTGTCTATATTTGTATTAATCTGTGTGTGTGTGTCTATATATATTTATATATATATATCTGTGTGTGTGTCTATATATATTTATATATATCTGTGAGTGTGTGTGTCTATATATATTTATATATATCTGTGTGTCTATATATATTTATATATATGTGTGTGTGTGTGTCTATATATATTTATATATATGTGTGTGTGTGTGTGTATCTATATTTGTGTATATAAGGTTGTGTGTGTCTAAATATATTTATATATATATCTGTGTGCGTGTGTCTATATATATTTATATACATATATATCTGTGTGTGTGTGTCTATATATGTTTATATATATATCTCTGTGTGTGTGTATCTATATTTGTATATATCTGTGTGTGTGTCTATATATATTTATATATATCTTTGTGTGTGTGTATCTATATTTGTATATATCTGTGTGTGTGTGTCTATATATATTTATATATATATATCTGTGTGTGTGTGTCTATATATATTTATATATATCTGTGTGTGTGTGTGTATCTATATTTGTATATAACTGTGTGTGTGTGTCTATATATATATTTATATATATATATCTCTGTGTGTGTCTATATATATTTATATATATCTGTGTGTGTGTGTCTATATATATTTATATATATCTGTGTGTGTGTGTCTGTATATATTTATATATATCTGTGTGTGTGTGTCTATATATATTTATATATATCTGTGTGTGTGTGTCTATATATATTTATATATATCTGTGTGTGTGTCTATATATATTTATATATATCTGTTGTGTGTATGTGTGTGTCTATATATATTTATATATATCTGTGTGTGTGTGTGTGTCAGTATATATTTATAGATATCTGTCTGTGTGACTATATATATTTATATATTTCTATGTGTGTGTCTATATTTATATATATATATATCTGTGTGTGTGTGTGTCTATATATATGTATATATATCTGTGTGTGTCTATATATATTTAAATATATCTGTGTGTGTGTGTCTATATATATTTATATATATCTGTATGTGTGTGTGTGTCTATATATATTTAAATATATCTGTGTGTGTCTATATATATTTATATATATATCTGTGTGTGTGTGTGTCTATATATATTTATATATATATATATATATATCTGTGTGTGTGTCTATATATATTCATATATATCTGTGTGTGTGTGTGTCTAT